>NW_013953039.1:223294-229702 GCF_001266775.1 Austrofundulus limnaeus
AACTAAGCTCAGGCCAAATTTCAAAATCAAATCTCTTGCTAGAAGATTTACAGGGCAGTTAGCTGATAGCAAAAACCTATGTTTCAGTGTTTTTTCCCCAAAGCTGTTCTCACCAAGATCTGAGCACTCCACTGATTCAGCAAAACACTCACGCACACACTTCCCTGACGCTCCAGTAGAAAAAATGTAATCTTTGCTCTTTACCAGTGATGGAGCATCAGAGACCTTCACGACAGAGTGTGTGGCTCCTGAGTCCACAAGGAAAACCACGGGATTTTTATCAACCAAAAGAACAAAAGTTGGATACAGTTTGTATGCCTCAGTAGAATATTTGACATAACTGTGTGTGTGTGTAGGTGTTTCAGAGGCCCCTGTGTTGACTTCAGCAGAAACCAACATGTGTGTGTGTGTGTTATCACCAGCTGGTGTGTGTGTATTTTTACTTATCTTAGAAGCAGAAAGCCTGCCATCACACTGGACCGTCTGTGCTCCTGGTGTCGGCCCCCCCTCGCTGAAGCTCTGTCCGGCCCTGTTCCACACTCAGTCAGCTGCGGGCATCCGTCTCCTCTCTGATGAGGCGCTTTGGGCAGTTTTTCACCCAGTGGTCAGGTTCTACCTGTTTGGAGGTAGTTTCTTTGCCGGCTGCTGGCGTTTCCACTTACTGCGGCCTCTTCCTCGACCGCGAGGGAAACGCCCAGCTGGTTTTGTCACAGTTTGGGCCAGCGCGAGCTGTTTTTGTCTGTGGGCCTCAGATATCAGCTTATCTACAGCCTCTCTTTCACTCTCCAGTTTCTCATACGCGCATCTGGCATGTTTGCGCAGTTTCTCCAAGCGAGCGTTTTTCATGTCGAGACAGGTGTCCTTCAACCCTGTGAAGACTTCAGGTAACAGGCCGTTCAGAAAATATTGGCTGAAAGCACTCTCCCAATGTCCCATCACGTCACCCAGGTCTGATGGTTCGTCAATTCCAGAGTACTCATTATGGACAGCTAGCAGCCGAGAGTAATAGTCCTCCGTTGATTCAGTCTTTTGCTGCACACAGGCCTTTACTTTTGACATGACAACCTTTCTTGGAAAAATTCGGTTGATGGTGACACACAGTTTATCCAATGCAGCTCGGTAGTCGTTGTTTGCTGCGTCATCAAAGGTCGGATGAATGATACGGTATTCACCGTCCAGGTCGCCTTTAACCTTGTCAAAGTTGGTTCGGCCCATGTGAAAGAGCAGCAGCCTTTTCAGTTCAGGGAAATTGGGTTGTACCTCCATGCAGAAACTTTTAATGGCAGCGCAGAACTTTTCACCACCTTCCACAACGTTCGGTAGCTGCTGCATGTACGCCTTCATGTCCTCATTTGTCCAGGGGCGGAACACCAGTGCTGGACCTGCATGTCCTGCGACCTCTAGCATGGTCAGTTCGCTGACCATTTAGAGCCTCTTTTCCCTCCTGCAGCTCAGCCAGTTTCTTTGTAGTCTTCAGTGCCACAGCATCAGAGCTGTGGTACCCTGTCTTTGAGCGAGGGGTGAAGGGGCAGAGGGCTTTTGCTGCGCCGTGCTTTTCCTGTCTTTTTCTGAGTTCCATCTTTGTAGCAGCTGCTTTTGTCACCTTTCTCGGCTGTGGCTGTACTTGCTTCGCTGGGTCGGTGCTCACAGGAGGTGGTGTCTGAGGCCCGATATCAGCAGCTGTGTCGTCATCAGATTCCGTGTCCGGCACCTCTTCCTCCTCCTCATCAGATTCAGAGCAGGATGCTGTCGGCGGTGGGGGTCGACGTCCAGGGTTCAGAGTGTCCTCATATTGTTCTCTCAGCCCATGCAGAGAGGGATAAATGGAAGGAAACACACGTTTAGTATTTTTATCAACAGCTTTTAAATCATTTTTTCATCCTTATCCGTAGGCTTTTTTTCCTTTTTATTTGTATAGGGAGGAGGGCTATTTTTATACATACACATTTCTGAGCTCAAAGCTTTTCTTTCCCTCCGCATTTTTTCATTTCTTGTCTCAAAAGTGGTCCCCGTTCATTCTGTAGAACACAAAATGAGTATTCAGATGGATAAAATTGATTTTTAAAAGAAATCCTGACAAACACTACCAAACACTATCAAAGAGTTGTCAAATATTTTAAGGCAGATTCAAGTCTGAACCCACTTCTTCAGTTCTTTTCACAAAAGTCTGCTTTTATTCGCTTTGTATCACACAAAATTAGTTATGTGAAAAATAGTGATTTTTGTAAATCCTACAAATAGTCACGATAATGTAGGAAGATTTACAAAGATTTTTAAGTCGTTTTAAATCAGAGGATGTTTTTTTGTTCACACCGATGTTCGATGCGTATCGCGTTTGCGTGATTGCTCAAATGTAAACAAAACAAAACCGATGCTCGGTCGGGGGAACATAATATAAAAAAAACGATGGTCGGTCGGTCGGGGAAATAATTTTTTTAAAATTAAAAACCAACGGTCTGTCGGGGGACGCGGGTAGACACACAATGCATTGCTGATATTGTTTTTTTTAATACTTTTACATAACACATAAACTAAATTATGTTTATCCCGACCGACCATCACCGATAAAAGAATCAATCCGACCGACCGTCGTTGTTATTGTTTACATTTAGAAAACTGGATTAAATCCGACCGACCATCACCGATAAATGAAATAATCGGACCGACCGTCATTGTTATTGTTTACATTTAGAAAACCGGATTAAATCCGACCGACCATCACCGATAAAAGAAATAATCCAACCGACCGTCGTTGTAATTGTTTACATTTAGNCGACCGACCATCACCGATAAAAGAAATAATCCAACCGACCGTCGTTGTAATTGTTTACATTTAGAAAACCGGATTAAATCCGACCGACCATCACCAATGAAAGAAATAATCCGACCGACCGTCGTTGTTATTGTTTACATTTAGAAAACCGGATTAAATCCGACCGACCGTCGTTGTATATCAGAACGCCACGGACCTTTCTGTGTTTTATTATACAAACATCGTGGTGTGCTCAAAGTATGTAGCAAACATAAACAAAGGAGATTACAACCGCATCATACCCACCAGCGAGTTCGACGCGTTGCGAGTTGGCTTAGTAATCGCACAGACACTGGGATATGTTGACACATAACGCGCTGTTGATGTTGTTTTCTTGTTTTGTATACATTTACACAAAACATAAACTAAAATGTACTATTTCCCGACCGACCGACGTCGTCGGTTTTTGTTTACAATTGCGCATGATAAAAAAAATTTGTATTTTCCCGACCGACCGTCGCAGAATTTGTATTTCCCGACCGACCGTCGTCGGTCTTTGTTTTTGTTTACATTTGCGCACAATTAAAAATATATATTGTATTTCCCGAAAAAAACAAACAAATAAAGTCAGACTGTGGTCTGTGTTTGCTATGTATTTTGCGCATACTACGATGTTTTGTATAAGGCACAGAAAGATAGGTCCGTGGTGTTTTACATCAAGCACTATGCGCGTCGACGCGTTACCCGGTCCCGGTAGAGCTTATAAACATATTACATAAACAAGTTGACAAAGTTTTTACGTGGCGCTCAGAATTAATGTTCCAATATGTGCTGGTTTCGTAGTAAGATGTACTGCTCCGAATCCGCGATAATCATTCGTCACCAAAGCAGATTAAGTGTCGACTCTCGTGGGGTTTGTACAAGTAAAAATACATATACGTCTAAGTAAAGCGTTTAAAGATGTCTTATTGAGAGTTCATCCATCTTATGTTTGAATACAAAAAACAACAACAACATTGTGTACAATGAAAATAATATGGTATATTTTTTTATACATTATCACCTTTGTGTTGTACATGAGTCATAGACTATAGATCTTTTGTGAATCCCTTTGTGCGATATCTATCGCCTTCAGGGAGAGTGTCTGAGTTTTCATGTTTTTTTTTAAAAACTCGTCATCGGTGTCTAAATCAGAGTCGTGGCCTGGGTCGCGCCGGCGCTCTTGCCATACGGCGGGTGCGCCTTGAATGATTCTATAACCGCACAATCGACACACCGTGAGAGACGCGATTCTGAAAATGCTGCATGAACAAAGGGAAGAAAAAACACACAGAGAGATGATACAAACGGTTACTATACACTCTCTAAAATATGTATACACAGAACACAGTTTGTAATATTGTATGTGTTTTTTTTATTAGTTTCATGGTGTTATATATCCTATTAAACGAAACAATACAACGCGGCACTGTTTTTTTAGCCCAACCTGTGTATATAAAGGAAATCCACGCGCAACCCCCGCGCAAGTTGCTGTTATCATACGTGGCGAAAAAAAACACACTATTGTTTTGCCCGTCAACGCGAGTTGAAGATGTCAAAACAACCGTTTAAAAGACCCGTGGCTATGGTTCCACCGGGCACAAGCGTGTGTTTCGATTCCACCGAGGCGCGATCTAAACATCGTCGTCTCGGTCCCGGGACTTCGTCGTCGCTACTATGCATTAGTGGGACTGATGAACCGACAACAATCGCGACGGACAATACTCTTTATAACCCCCTTACCTCGGGTGATGGCGGGTGGTTGAGTTTTAACTTATTCAACAACACGCGGGTGATAATTCTCCACCTCCTCAACACAACGATAGACACGTACATCGAAGAGATATGTTCCGGTTGTAAATTTAACGAGCTTGGTAAGCAGCAACATTTATTTTGTATGCTACGCGTGGATTATGTGGATGACTTTTACGATAAATATTACGACGATATCGTTGAGCGCGTTAAGACGCAACGGTTCGTTGAAACAGTGAGGATGTTCATGCAAAAGCTCGGGTTGTCTGTAGACGATTACTTTATACGGGTCGCAACGCAAACTTTGTTGTTCGAACTCAAGATCAAGAGAACCGCACTTGTAGAAACAGAAAACCTATACGCGACAATGACGGACAACAAAATAAAAAATCTTCAATTCTTTACAGATTTCTACAAGGCAACTGGTTCGGTATAAAGTAATGTTTTGTTGTTGTTCGCAACTATGTAAATAAAAAAAAGACAAAAAAATAAATACACACAGTAGGCAACCCTCATCTGTAATACAGAAGTGACTCACGCAGTCTATGTTTTGCCCACGCGCAGCCATTTATTTTGTCTGAAATAAGACCAGAGATAATGGCCGACTTAAGTTTAAACCGCTAGTGGTTTGAAATAAAGGTTGGTCGGTCGGGATAAAACAAATATAATAAGTGTATATGTTCCCGACCGACCGTCTTCGCGCGAGGTGTGTATATAAAACGACGTTGAACTAAACCGTTGGCTTTAAGTATCTGGATGAGTGTTGATGTGAAGACAAACAACGCAACATGTCGAGCTGTGTTGGATGTATGGGAGGCCGGTTGTGTTTGAAATGTCAACCCGATCGCATCCCGGAATGTCGCAGATGCGGAACGTCAATCGTTTACAACGGTTTACGCGTGGACATCCGCAGAGGATGGACGTTTGAACGCGAGTGTCCGTGCAGTTGCACGTCAAGTTCGATCCTGTGGCAATGCTACATAGGAGTGACCACGAACATAAACGGAGGTTCGCGAATCAGGGTGTGGACCGCGAGCTTTTATCGAAAACCCGAAGACCGAGAGCGCGAAAAGCAAGCAGCGTACACGATTGAAGGGGAGCTGGAGTCGCTTTTGCGCGACACCGTTGAGATGTTGAATGAAAACTGTGTATCCCTATCCGAAATTCGCACGGATCTTCTGGCTGTTCACAAACCGGATTTGTTCTACACGAAGAGGACCCTCGGCGGAGATGTGGATTTGTGGAAATTTACAAACATGGTCATCGTGACGCGTGACCGGACTATTAAAATAAAGTGCAAGTCAACTCCTCAATTGTTTGACACCCGCGTCGGTATCGCGGGGATTACGAGGATCCTGGAGGACGTAGTGAATATGATAGATACTTATGACGAGCACAGCGATGGACACAATAGATCCAATCTACTATACCAGGCGAAGAATACTTCAGAGAGTCTGAAAAAAGATATAAAAGGCTGGTTATACGCGTTGGGGAGCGCGTACATATCAAGGCTTCGTGTCTAAGTGTGTTTCGCTGTTTTTAAAAAAAATGTTGTTCATAATGTGTCTAAATGTTTCGCTGTAAAATAAATGTGGTTCATAATAAATGTATATTTTTTTTCTTAACCAAATTAGTTTTCTGTGTTTTGTATATAAAACAATAATAAGAGTCGTTGGTAGTGAATTATAAAGATGATGTACATGTATAAATATGGTTTCACAAATTTCACCATTCAAGTTAGGCGTTATAAACTGTGTTTTATGTCTTTTAGAGAAAAAAATTGACGGTAACCATTATTTTATATAATTAAAATAACAAAACCAAAACACTCCCGATTGTTGTTATGTTTATTTAATGAATAACAA
>NW_013953039.1:230702-242793 GCF_001266775.1 Austrofundulus limnaeus
GATTCACGGTATGTAGTGTTCGAAGCAAAACCTGACCCGGCCCTTGTCGATTCGGGCGATACACTTCAACCGTGTGTTTTGTATATAAAACAATAATAAGAGTCGTTGGTGCATATTGTATAAATATGGTTTCACAAAATTCACCATTCAATTTAGGCGTTATAAACTGTGTTTTATGTCTTTTAGAGAAAAAAATTGACGGTAACCATTATTTTATATAATTAAAATAACAAAACCAAAACACTCCCGATTGTTGTTATGTTTATTTAATGAATAACAACATGACACATTTTCATTACAACCACGTTTCAGGTCTCTTATTTATACAAATACTAATCAATATATTTAATCTGTATAATCAAATGTGGCAATTCTTGCAAATTCTATTAAACTGCTTACAAGCATCATAAAGACAAATTAACTGACTGGACATTGATACTTCCGGTTGTCCTTTAATGTTTTTCTCTGATTACAGGAGAGTCCTATTATGGTAAGGCAACAAGGTAATAACATATTATAAAGAGTGTGGTTACTTTAAAGCAAGTAATAATAAAAAGGAGGTCACAGTTCACAATAAAGTTCATTTTTAAAGGTTCTTAGCCAGAGGGGAGATAGGATAACTCCTCTCTGTAAAAACGAGACCTATTTTACTGGTCACAAAATCACATCTCGACCACACAAGAAGTGCACATCCTACGAGGGAGCGGCTGCCAGAGGAAACGACAGTGACCGACAAGATTGAGGCATCCTTGTGCTACTACGCCTCCAGCGAAGTCGGGGTTCACGAAGGGAGCGACTGTCGGAAGAAGGAGGGCAGCTGAAGGTCGAGCTCTAAGGCTCCCACACGATGTCTCTTGGAGGAGACACGTCAGACTCAGCTGCATCAGTCACCCTTGTGTGACTGTGGGTCTGATCCACCGCCCCCAGATCAACAGAGAGACATTGACTCCTCTCCAAGACCCACCAGTGTCCGGGCGGGTAAACRGGGGGAGGAGCCACAAAGGAAAACATACAAAAAAAAAGAGAGGAAAGGAAAAGAGAAAGAAATAAACATCAATATAATATATGGTACTATGAAAAACACAACAACACAAGATTTTCGAAGAACACACCAAGCAACTCGTTCTGGGTATCCTTGACCACAACAGGTTCCTGCTTCAACACCGACTCCTCAACTAAAGACTCTGCATGTACATCACAACCCGAATCTGAATCCATAACCGGGGACGATGATACAAGCGAATAGCTTTCGGTCGTCTGATAAAATGGTACAAGACAACGTCGAGATAGAAGTGTCATACATACAGCCTGGCTGTGGGGTTTGTATACTGAATTATGTGCGAAATTATAATTCAAAAATGGTTCCCGGGTGAAAGGAATATATTAACGCTGTCCATTTACAGTGCCAGCTCTCCCTCAGTAGCCAGGACCGCATGTGGTTTCTATGAACTGAGGATAATGTGGCAGCATTAGCGTGCTTTTAAGGGGTCTCAAAAAAATCCTCTATGGTTTATCTGGACGGATCGAAATCCATTAACAGCCAAAACGTATCACGGAGTGTGAATGCTGTATATGTATTTTGACAATGTCTCAAAGAGAAAGCGCGCGTGGCGCTAGTATTGACCACATCGCTGGGGCCATTGTGTTTCTGAAGAGGTTACGACACAAAATATTACAATAATAATGAGGCTCTGCTGGGTGAAAGGGATAGAGAATAAATGAATAACATTTCCACAAAAAAAAGAGAATAGTAAATCTCGCGGGTCGCCGTGGCAGATTGACAGGATATACTTTACGAAATTCAATGAGTCTAATACATGGTCAGTCGGGAAATAAATCTAAAACTAAATATGACATCCGCGCTTTAGTTGTGTCACAAAGTTATAGTCGGTCGGGTATTAGTGAATACAAACAACATGTTATGATAGTAGTTATTCGCGAGAAGCCGGGGGGAAAATTGTGTATAAACAGAAATACGCTTAAAAAAAATACAAGACGACAATTACTATTAACAAATACGGTATGTGAAAACAACATTTATATTAAATAAACAACACTAAAACATTGATAAGATACAACGCGCACATGGCTTTGTATAACGCACTTATGTTGAAACAACGTGTTCTCAATGAATACGAAATATATCTATTCAAGTCTGTGGATAAAACGTACATACGCAATAAAGACTTCGATAACACCGTAATACACAACAAAAGCCTCGCGTGTAATGACTTGATCATTAAATCTGTTCATTACGCATCACATTATCACATAAATGCACTCTTGGCAGCGTTCTCGTTTCACACTAAAATCAAAACGGAGTCCGTGATCCGTTACGTTAAACCTTATGTGATATGAGCTCACGTGGGTTCGTGAATGTGTGATGTTTCAACTGAACGTTGTCTAAAYGCATGATTCGTTGATATGTTGTTTGGTTGATGCATACCCYTGTATATYTTAAAAATAAAGAACATTTTTCAATTGCTTGTTTGTATGTTTGTTTTCTTTTTTTCCCTAAAAAAATATTTCAACCTCTCCTTAAACTAATCAAAGAAAAAGATTACATGAAACAATATCTGGTTGGTTAAAACTTTGTTTATTGGTTTAATCGTTGTTTGTTTCTTTTTTTTTAAAAACATGTAAAAAAATCTTTTCACAGAAAAAATGTGTACAAACATACACTTTTTATATACTCCCGTGCTCCTCGTTGTCGTTATCATCCAAAAACGCAACACCTTTGGGTTTGCAGTACGCGTCGAACAACAAAACGGACGAGTCTCTATACCAACCAAAATCTTTATCGTATCTATATCCTGCATTGTAACGGTACGCCACTGTGTCCTCGTCGTATTCAAGGTAAACCAGATCTGTGCACATGTCGCATCCACACATGTCGCGATGTTCCTTTTCTGAGTGTAAGTCGTCACAATCTCTGACGTTCTCCTGTTCGGATTCCTCTGTTGTGATAAACGGCGAGTCGGTATGATCCTCTTTGATTAGTTGTTCGCTTGCATCCATGATTGCTTAGCGCGACAATGTTCTTCGCGGTATAAAAGCTGAAGTTCTCCTCAGAGCATAAACGGTTGCACTGAAAGAAATACGAATGTTCCTGTATTTATAACGGTGTCATATGACGTTTTATGAATAATTGTTGTTTATTGTGAAACATATATTTTTAATATAAATAAACCTCTGTCACGAAATACCAAACACGGCGTCGACAATGGCATCCATCCTCGTGTGGATATAATCTACGGAACGTTCGCGTGTCATATGCCACAACCATACGCGATCCACCTCGGCTACGGCACGGAGCTGCGCAGAACGCGCTTCGTGGCCCGCCAGCATGGGTTGTACGCTAAACGTATACCTTCTAGAGAGATCGGACATCACGTAAACCTCGAATTGCAACTGCCACAGCCTACGCACGTGTTCTTGTTGTTGTTCTTCTACATCGTCTGGCTGCTCGCAATCCAACGAGTCGTTATATAAACCGGCTAAATATAAACAGTGGAGAATAATATCGGTCGTGTGCGCCGTCTGCGACGCGTAGAGTGGTGCGCGGTCACAACGACATTCTTTATCCAATGTGCACCCAGAGCAGTACCACGACACGTTCGCTAATCCCGCAACGTTAAACGTATCAACGCAAACCGATATCGAGCAACACGGCGCCGTGGGGGATGACAGACCCATCGCGGTGACCGAATACAGCGCAACCGCGTCTCTGATAATTTTTTTTAAATAACCCGAGGAGGTTTATTAGCCACGGAGTTATAGTTCCTTTACGAAACGTTTGTGCTCCGTGTGTGATTTCTTTGACCGTCCTTCTTAACCTTGGTCTAATCCTATTGTGTCACATCTTTGAAAGCATCATCGTTATAATAGGTCTTATTTGACGGATATTTAGATTTCCCGGTTATCAAACCGCCACTTACGATGTATAGATGGGTTCCGTTGTAAACATACAAACTATACCGATTAATACAAAGAACGCGTTCAAATCGAATGAAGATGGTCGCCGTTATTATTGAAAGAAAGTCGATTCACATACAATTGGTCGTGTAATCGGATCACGTGAGAGCGGAATATTGTTTCAGTGGCTAAAGTTTATATTGCAAACAAACATGCTCGCCACGCGAGTATCGGCAACCTTCTACGTGTATATTCCATGTTCTCAAACGAACATTCGTCATAATATATAATCTTCGATTTTTAACATACGAACGTTCCTATGTGTTCACAGATAACGAAGACCGCTGTAGTTTGACAATGGTGATTGTGACAAATATGGTTAAAAAATGATCAGAATCACATACAATCTGTCTATCTCATTCGTCTGTGCTACAACCTTCAGATGAACAAAGTTAACAGCCACCTCGCGGTCTATCGAAGATAACATAACCCAACAGACATATGTTCCGCAGTCTTCAGTCGTGTCGAAACGCATGCTCCGCTGTTTGATAATCAGTTGTATTGTAAATGTGCAACGCGTCATATGAGGACTGCGCAACACCTCCGATTGTCATACACGCCCCGTACTCTGCTACACAACGCGTGGTGTACCAAGAAACAACGTCAAAACAAATGGTAGTTTACGACAGTCCTTGCGCGACCATCTTTTTTTTTTATGGTTGGTCGGGATTTGGAAAATAAATATTCAGTTGCGCGATAGTCATTATAAACACTCACATGTGCGATCACATGCGCACAGTACGCATTGCGCGATCGCTTACGATATTTTTGAAACACAACAAACGTCTAGGAAAACTATAAAACAAACAAAAAAATAAACAACCACCTCTAACGCCACGGTTTGCGCGTCCTACAATGCGTCGCACACTGTTTCACGCATCCATTTTACAGAGACTGTCTTCTAAAAGTCTTATCGAAACATTCGCTCGGTTGCTTGATAATCGGTTGTAGTGTAACAGTGCAACGCGTCGCATTTGTGTAGAATGAAGGTCAGATTTTTGTGTAGAATGATGGTCGGATTTTTTGTGTAGAATGACGGTCGGTTTTTTGTGTAGAATGATGGTCGGATTTGTTTTGAAAATATATGGTCGGATTTTTGTGTAGAATGATGGTCGGATTTTTTGTGTAGAATGACGGTTGGATTTTTGTGTAGAATGATGGTCGGATTTGTTATGAAAATAAATGGTCGGATTTTTGTGTAGAATGATGATCGGATTTGTTTTGAAAATGTACGGTCGGATTTTTGTGTAGAATGATGGTCGGATTTTTTGTGTAGAATGACGGTCGGATTTTTGTGTAGAATGATGGTCGGATTTTTGTGTAGAATGACGGTCGGATGTTTTGTATAGAAAGATGGTCGGATTTGTTTTGAAGATATACGGTCGGTCGGGATTTTGTACATACATGATCAATCGGATTTTTTTTATTGTTATAATTCATGGTCGGTCGGGGTTTTTGGAATACATGGTAGGAAGCGCAATTGTTATTATTATAAACATTCGCAATGTATGATTCCGTGTGCACAACGCAACGCGATCGCGTCCGATACCCACGAAACTTAAAAGACAACACTCGTCTCCAACACCACAAGCTACGGTGCGCGCGTCCTACAACGCGTCGCGCGCTCCATCACGCGTCTGTTTTACAGAGACTGTCTTCAAGAAGTTTTCTCGAAACATACGCTCCGCCGCTTGATTATTGGTTATAATGTAAATGTATAACGCGTCGTACGAAGACTGTACAAAACATATGATAGTCACACGTGCCGTACTCTGCTATACAACGCGTGGTACGCCAGATTTAATAATAAAACAAACGTTATTCACAACGGTCTTTGAGCAACCACAACTTTATTGCCCGTCAGATTTGTATATGGTCGTATTTTCTTTTTAAAGACAAAGTAATAAATGCATTGTCGGACAAAGATAAGAAACACAACCGGTTGGTCGGGTTAGAGTCTTTTAACAAATCAAATGTGTAAATGGTTGGTCGTCCACAACGTATAAAAACAAACTAGCGCTTATGCGATCAAGAACACAACGCGACTTTCATCAGAGCAGACGAAATGTCTTCTCCGCACAAGACAACGTTACTGTTGTGCTGCTGGATATTATCGTTCTTGTGTGGTCACGGGTTAACACCACCAGCATGACACTCAATCGTCTCGTCGTCGCATGAACCCGACGATGTGGTTGCTTCGCCGCCTCCGGGTGGGATTCTTCTGAAGCCGGTTAAGAAAATTGTATGTCCTGACCACGATCCTCATCGGTTCATCGCGACCTCATGGTACAATGTCGAATCTGACACTGGAGGTTTATTGGGGCTGTACCGCATCTCCGATGGAAACAAAGTTGTCTCACCGTACAAGCACGTTGGTGAACTTGAGCGTAAATATAACGTCAGATACAACGTGTCAACGGACAARGCTCTTATAATTCGTGCGGAAAACTGTAATCACATGAAACTGTACAGATGCGAAAGTTCAGCACACGTGGGTCAAAGGAACGAAGAGTATAACTTTTCTGTGACTAACTGTACTGTCACGAAGACCCCGACGGGCCATGGAGATAAACAAAGATGCAGCCGTTTGCCCGTCGGAAACTCGGCTGCTAGTGCCACCCCGCGTTCCATTTGTGGGTTCGCATTAGCAACTGTAGCTCGATATGTGTACAGCCTATAAGAGGTCGCTGCCATGGTCTCCATTGGTTGTTGTATCGTGATTATATGCACTGAATGAACAAAAATAAATATGTGTGTCTATACTGTCTTGTTTATAAACAAACACAACATTTGTCTGGTTCATAATCAAAAAAATACATAAACCATTTCATACATTGTATTTTTTTTTAATTAAACAAAAGACACAAGGTGTGCTGATGTCATGGACATGTTTATTTCAACTCGGGCGGTAACAATTGAATATATTTGCGATCGTACACACTGCATTGTATTTTTTTTTAAAAAATTAAACAAAAGACACAAGGTATGCTGATGTCATGGACATATTTATTTCAACACGGGCGGTAACAATTGAATATATTTGCGATCGTACACACTGATAATCTCGTGAAATAAGCGTACGAGTTCATGTACACAGTCCGCCTTTCTACGACGAGAACCGTGCTCATCATTCCTTAGCATTTTCACGTTACGAATGGCCGCGCGTTGATCCTCATAGTCTTTGTTGTTGGTGGAAAAAACGGGCTCGAATGTAAAACGCACGTCTTCTTCGCCGCGGCCCCCGTGTGTGTCTGTTTCGAGCTTGATAAACCAACAACCGGATTCGAGCAAAGAAGGACCGGTCCTTTCGGAGGTGCGCTTCGTTTCGCGCACGGCCTTGAGCGCTTGATCGTGTATACAAGCTAACATTTCACAATTATCTACAGCTTCATCGGTCAACTTCGAGACCGTTTTCCATTCCGGTGAGTTTTGATTGAACACACTGTTGACCGTGGCGATTTGGACGTCGTATCTGTCGCCGTCGAGCAGCGGCATTATATAAGACTCGTAATCTTCATCGTAAGTTCTAACCAAACCACAAATGGTCATTGTAAAAATGTACGACCACGAACCCTTCGCGTCGGATCGTGCGCTATACTCTGCCATCGCGGATTTCCGAGGTTGATAAGTGCCGTCCACGGAGGAGTTATGGTAAATACGATATAATCGCGAGGGATCTTGTTTAAAACACGCGTGCAAAATGTGTTTTATATTTTTTTTAACGTTCGGGCGAGAATGATGCTGATATTGCAATAAACTTATTATCGTACATGTTAAGGATGTCAACAAGTGTTTTCTTAATGACTTGCTCATAGTCCGATTGCCGAAACGATACCCCTCGGTTGCTATTCTTTTCATTTACGGCCCGAATAGCCTCGCGTTGATCACGGCCCGATTCCCTGTCGATCAGTAAAGGTTTGACGGTGTACGTTATCTTATCGGCACCGGTCTTGTATCTAAGTACCTCGAATCGGAAAAGCCAGTAATACGATTCGCGAGAACGTGTGTTGCGATTACGGCCTCGTCGTATAACTTCGAGCTCGTCTTTATATAGTTTCGCAGACCCTTGCATGCGTCAACGGCTTGGTCCTGTAATGTCGTTAACATATCGCTTTCTGTATCGACGTCGTGTACAACAACCTCGACCTGAACCGAATATTCGTCCTTGTTCGTTAGTAACGGCGTTAGCCGAAAATGATGTTTTTGGAGATTTTTCTTATTGTCAATATGCATTTCGAATTCGTATGTCCACGATAACCCGTCACATTTTTTTCGGTTTGTTTTTCAGAGTATGCTTCCATCGCAGTAATAGTGTGTATATATATATTGCAAACACACGGTGTTTGTATTAGAATGACACGCACGCGCATATATGTAAATACTACATCATCACCTATTACAGACGATTCATGTCATTTGTTGTGTTTACAATATAATAAACAAACAAATGTATATGATAAAAGAGACAACAAGAGCAAACGGGTTTGTTTCATCGCACGAAAATGCGTTTATTGTATTACAATAGATAAGACAACACATTTAAAGCGTAATACATTTTTCAACAGTATTGTAATAACACAACGTGTATAGCGTATGATATCACAAGTATAGAAATAGACAACAGGACACACAGTTTTGCGAAGAATCGCAATTTTAGTCAGATCTAAATTGTCCGCTTATAGAGAGTGGTACATTTGTAACAGATGATAATGAACGAAAGTATCCAGAAAGACCAACAAATGACGTGAAACAAGACGACGGTCATACACAATTTCACTTTTTAAAGTGTTGGTTCTGCTGGTTTGTCGACCTTTTCAGTAATAGAGACCGTGCAATCTATAGCCGCGTAGTGCTCTCGATCCTGAAACGCATTTGAACGATCCTCTTGTATATCCACGGTCACATTGTGTGATGCGTTTGTACGGTGGTCGAGTTCAAAATCTGCAGTTGTCGGGTCCGGTGTGGTTATTATCGTAACACGTTCCAGCCAACAAGAGTAAATTTCCAGCGTTGGAACGGTTGCTTTTCTCTGCGCTTGAAAATAGTCGGCACCGGTCGCGTTTGAATTTGATGTTGTGTATTGTTTATGTGACACAGCGATTATCGCTTGCATGTATGCGTCGATGGCACCCATATCCGATTTGTATTTGAGGAGCCAAGAAAGTCGTACGATGGAACAATAGATAACGATAACATCAGTTTGTGCACAAATGACATATATACTACCCACAAACGTTACCGAGTTGGTCGGAGACCAATCGCGAAACGATTAGTCAGACGAATGTATATTACATTTAACTTAATATTACGAGCGTGACGCGTAATAGGCCGCGAGACATATCGCTGCACATAAAAGCGCAAAGAGTACAAGTATGACAATATCGTGTGGTTTTAGACGAGAGCCCTTCGAGGTCAACTCTTGTTCGAGGCTCGCTGAGATCAACGTAACCGTGCAGTTTGTGATGGCGAACTTGTACGACTCGCATTCTAAACCATCGAGTGTATACCTGTGACACGCGCACGACAGGTCGTGGTTACAGTTATTCCCTACTACTATGTTTAAAGTCGAGTCATTATCCGCTTTGAGCTCGAGGCCGTGATTTAGCTTGAGTTCAACGTGATACCCGTTCGATGTATTATAACGGGTCACGCGATTGTGTTGCGTGTTGTTGATATACTACAAGTCGTAAACGCGATCTCCGCTACGGGCTGTCCATTCGATACCGGCGAATTGCTCTCGATCCTCGTCCGGACACAAAATCGTTACTACGTGTTTCGAGTCAAGATTCGAGCGGTCGTCATCGTTGTCTTTCACGCTGAGGTCCATCACGTCGGTCGAAGCGTTTTGGTGACTGTTGTCGAAATCTAGAGCGTTTTCGGTTGTTGTTGTTGTTGTTGTATCGAACTCGTTACGCTTGGTCGTTGAGGGTGTGGTGGGATGGGTTGTTGTTTCTTGATGTTCCTCGGTTGTTGTTGTATCGAACTCGTTACGATCGGTCATTGAGGGTGCGGCGGGATGGGTTGTCGTTTCTTGATGTTCCTCGTCATCCGTTCCCGGTTGCGTTGTCGTGGTCTGGGTAGGATCTAAAACAAGTGCCACAGTCAGAGCTTGCGCGAGTGCTAGATAAATAAATGCGGAGCCGAATAACATCGTGTACGCGTTGTAATATTTGCCAACGGAAACGCGCGATAGTCTTTGATACTCCGATCGCAAACAACACGGGGTTTAAATAGTGTTTGTTGAAACGTCACTGTCAGTTGAGGCGCGAACGCTTTACGCCCCATAGTAAATGCATTGTAGATGGGATACACAAAACGTTTTCCCGACTGTCCGTTCTTGTTTACGTAATTAACGTACGTTACGGTCGGTCGGGTACGCGATCTTGCGTCTAATATAAAACAAGTAAGACGCATCCGTAGCTCGCCCTAAACATGTTGTCTGCGTATGTTAAGAATATGTCTTCTGTCACTGAAAACAAAAAGAACACGCTGTGGACGTTCAATGTGACCGCGGTCGCGTACAATGCGCGACACAAACTAGTGTCGACGTTACAAGTTGCTCCCCAACACGCGCTCATAACGGAGCAGCTATCGAGATTCGATGTTGTGGTGAAGAACCTACGCCGCAAAAATACAGCGGCGACGAGACTGTTGAGCGAAATCGGGACCGCGTGCGAAGCGCTCATCCGCGTTTACAATCGAGCGGTAACGGCGAGGCGGTTCGACGACGAGGATTACCGCGGAGCTAAACTTTGGAAATTCAACTTTTACGTGGACGTGTTGAGCGATTACCAAGAACGGGTTGTGCAGTGCGAAGTTGAGGCTTTGGCGAGCGACGCGCACGACAAGGTGTATCAAGAGTCCGTTATCGACGCGTTTGTATTTGAGACGTACGACCAGAACGAAGGTGCAACAAGATCGGCGGGAGAAAGTAGAAGGAAAATACGGAACCGTGTCGTGAACCTGATGAAGCAAATCGTGGACATTTCTGAGCAGTAAGAAAAATAGCGACGATGTTTGTTTTCATTAAACACACTATCGACAATCTGTGTACTGCGAGTGATATTATGTTTATTACATTTAATAAATAAAAATAAATGAATTCCGTGTATTGTGTTTCGTGTTACTTTATTGAGTTGTAAGTTGTAAACACGTCGACGTGGGTTGGATTTGAACCCGCGTTTACGCAGCAAAACGGACCGGCGTTCCGTCGCCTTAAAGCGGATCCGGTCGGTCGGTGGTGTGTGATATATATTCATTAACGAGGGTAAAACAAAAAAAATACACGGTCGGTCGGGAAGCCCGCGTAAACAAAAAAGCGGATCCGGTCGGTCGGCGATATGTGAATATATTCATCAACGAGAGTAAAAACTAAAAAATACATGGTCGGTTGGGAAACCCGCGTAAACAAAAGCGGATCCTGTCGGTCGGTGGTGTGTGAATACATTCAACAACGTTCAACAAACCAAAAAGAAAAAAAACAGAATACATGGTCGGTCGGGAAGCCCGCGTACATAATACATAAACGCGTAACCGATCGGTTCTTTTAGGCTCAGACTCGAAACGCAAACATGTCATTCTGTCCCGAAAATGAGGCGCGCGCATTGGAGATACACCGTGATAGCAACTGTGTATAACACGCTAGAGATCGAGCTGAATACGAAATGGGAACCGCGATACACATATGAAATGGACTATGTGGACGACAACAATCCGTTCGTTGAAAACGAACGTCGTTTGAACAATATAAAAAAATGCTTCGACATCGCCGAAATATACAACGATGCGTTGTCAGTCGAACAACCCGACAAACTCAAAGATGAGTATTTCAGCGATAAATTCAAACTCTGGGAGTTTCGATTTTACACGGCCGGCTTGCGCGATCCAGAAGAAAGAGCTACCATGTTCTCATGCGAACCCTTGTTGTTTTGGAAGTGTGATCGCCGGCACCAAGAAACCGACGACGAAGAGTTTGTTTATGGTTTGTGTAGCAATAACTTGGAGTGAAATGTTAATGCTCCAAGCTCTGGCCATCACATGACTCTGCCCATGTTTACAAGAGAACAGTGACCTATTCATTTACCTCCAAAACCTTTGTTTATTATCTACGAGTGGT
>NW_013953040.1:0-839 GCF_001266775.1 Austrofundulus limnaeus
CTAGTCTTCACTAGTTTTCTCTAGTCCTCACTAGTTTTTACTAGTCTTCACTAGTCCTCACTATTCTTCACGAGTCCTCACTAGTCCTCTCTAGTCCTCACTAGTCTTCACTAGTTTTCTCTAGTCCTCACTAGTTTTCACTAGTCTTCACTAGTTTTCACTAGTCTTCACTAGTTTTCTCTAGTCCTCACTAGTCTTCACTAGTCCTCATTAGTCTTCACTAGTCCTCACTAGTCTTCACTAGTCCTCACTATTCTTCACGAGTCCTCACTAGTCTTCACTAGTTTTCACTAGTCTTCACTAGTCCTCACTTTTCTTCACTAGTCCTCACTATTCCACACTAGTCTTCACTAGTCCTCATTAGTCTTCACTAGTCCTCACTAGTCTTCACTAGTCCTCACTATTCTTCACGAGTCCTCACTAGTCCTCTCTAGTCCTCACTAGTCTTCACTAGTTTTCACTAGTCTTCACTAGTCCTTACTATTCTTCACAAGTCCTCACTAGTCTTCACTAGTCTTCACTAGTCTTTACTAGTCCTCACTAGTCTTCACTACTCCACACTATTCCACACTAGTCTTCACTAGTCCTCATTAGTCTTCATTAGTCCTCACTAGTCTTCACTAGTCCTCACTAGTCTTTACTAGTCCACACTAGTCTTCACTAGTCCTCATTAGTCTTCATTAGTCCTCACTAGTCTTCACTAGTCCTCACTAGTCTTCACTAGTCCTCTCTATTCTTCACAAGTCCTCACTAGTCTTCACTAGTCTTTACTAGTCCTCACCAGTATTCACTAGTCCACACTATTCCACACTAGTCTTCACTAGTCCTCATTAGTCTTC
>NW_013953040.1:1238-6913 GCF_001266775.1 Austrofundulus limnaeus
GTCACTAGTCCTCTCTAGTCGTCACTAGTCCTCTCTAGTCGTCACTAGTCCTCTCTAGTCGTCACTAGTCCTCTCTAGTCNCTAGTCTTCTCTAGTCCTCTCTAGTCCTCTCTAGTCTTCTCTAGTCTTCTCTAGTCCTCTCTAGTCTTCTCTAGTCCTCTCTAGTCCTCTCTAGTCATCACTAGTGTCTGCTGGGTCCCCTCAGGTCTGTCTCTGTGGATGGAAGTGTGCAGTCCAGCCATGGGACCAGAGAGAATCTTGCCGAGTTCTGAGGACGACTTGGGGGAGGACCAACGCCCTGTGGACGGTGCTGTGCTGCAGGGGGGAGCAGTGTGGGTCGGAGGTGAGGAGGGGGGAGAAACGGAGGCAGATGGAGGGGAAGAGGAGGAGGAGGTGAACAGTGGAGGGTATTATTACCAGCCTCTGAACCAGGACCCAGAGGGTCCACACAGCCTGCAGCAGGAGGAGGAGGAGGAGGTGGGGGAGGCGTCCCACTCTGAGCAGCTGCAGCAGGTGCAGCACAGGATCCAGGTGAGCTGTGGAGCTGTTTGTGTCTGAAGAGGAGCCAGTGTCTCACCTGTGTGTTCCTGCAGGTCATGGGTCTGCACCTCCCTGAAGCTCCGCCTGCAGACAGTGATGAGGAGGAGGAAGACCCAGAGGGGGCGGCGGCTCAGAGGAGCCGAGCCTCCATCCCCATGGATGCAGGTTAGACCTCCCCCTGCCTCCATTTGTCTCCAGTCTGGAATATCTAAACCAGGGGTCCTCAGGCGCTTTGGGTCTGGGGACCCCTTACAAGGGACCCCCTTATGAAGCCCATGCTGTTCACTGTCAGGTTACCTGCTGAACGCCATGGGAATACTGTCGTTTGATTGGTCTAGTGTCTTTGTTTGTTCTCCCTGTGCATTTCTTTAAACAAAAATTAAATGAACAATGTGTAGAAAATTTTTGAGGACCCCCAAGATACAACTCACGGACCCCAGTTTGAGAAGCTCTGGTCTAAAGCGTTCACTTCTTACAGACAGTTTTAGTTGAATGTTGAATATTTTCCTCTCATGTCTGTTTGGTTGTCCCTCCAGAGATGCAGACTGTCCTGTAACCTGTCAGTGACCTGGATCAGCACCAGGTTTCTCACTCTCACTTCCTGTCCCTCAGATCACGTGGAGCTGGTGAAGAGGACGATGGCGGCCGTGGCTCTGCCGTCTCTCAGTGTACCACCGTGGGCTCAGGAGATCTCAGAGGACCAGTGGAAGGACATGGTCCAACACACACTTCAGAGCCGACAGAGTGCCGCTGGGCTCAGGCTGCCGCGCCGGGCCAACCTCCAGGGACCATAGACCCTAATCGTAGTTCCTACAGACCCAAACACATCACAAGGACTTGTTTAGGGTCCCCCTGTCCCTGAATGCACCATGACAACCGTAACTCTTCCTTACTGACCATGTGCAGCAGAAACAGACTGGACTGCAGCTGCACCTTCTGAGGGTCAGGTGATCCACACACCTGTTCTTGTTCTGGACTGTTGTTTGGACCAATCAGTTTGTTTTGTAACCCTGTGTTGTCCCAACTCAGTGTCGGATGATTCTCTTCTCATTATATATATCTGTAGTGCAGGCTGGACAGAACCGCTCTCCTGTTGGACCTGGTTCTGACCTGTGTAGAACCTGAGGGACAGTGTGATACCTGTGTGAAGTAACCAAACGGGTCAGATAGTTCTGGTTTTATTGGTTCTGTACATACATGAACTGTATAAAATCATACCATGTGATGCTTGTTCTGATTAAACATCTGTACATGACAGGAAGCAGCATACACCTTGTGTTATCATGTGACCAAAGCTCCACCCACCACTGGAGGAGGAGCAATGGGGCGGGGTCACCACAGCCAATGGAATGTTGAGTAGTTTTGACTGACAGCTTATTGGATACCTCCACTCCACAGCTGGAAGGGCCTCAGTAAACAGAAACAAAGTGTCAGTGGGCGTGGCCTGATTACAGATCAGCATACGTCACATGACAAGTAGCCCTGCCCACCTCAGGAGAACTGCAACAAATAAAACCAAATGGCAGAAATGATTTTGTCTCATCAGGTGAGAAACTCCTGGAGTATTTATTGATCCGTTTTGATTTGATTTAGTTTTTAAATACAGCCTCAGACCTTTCAATCTGGAACTGACCAATCAGACAGCGTTTTGAGGGTCACATGTTTCTGAGACTTCGTTGCTCTCCAGGATTTTCATTTGTCAGAAAGCATCGAACGCTCTGATTGGTTGATTGATGGAAACAAACAGGAAGTCAAACTTCCTGAATCTGTGACGTTGTGGTTTTTGTTGAAGTCTGCAGATGTTTGTGGTTTCACTCAATCATCTCTGCCAGCAGTTTAAACCCTGATGTAAAAACAGGTGCAGGTCAGAGCGCAGGTAGGCCACACCCCCTCATGCTTCTGATAAAATGTCTACATTCAGTCATCTGTCCGTTCACCGCTGCCTGTTGATCCACAGATTATCCTCTGAGCTGAAAACTGCTGACAGTTTCTGACGACGTGTTGGAGGAGCGCTAACAGAACACGCTAACAGAACACGCTAACAGACACCTGCAGGTGAAAACTGATCAGAAATATGTCAGAGAAGTTGGTTTAGAGAGCAGTTCCTACAACTCATCACCTGTCGCTGCAGGTAAACTGTTACAGTGATGATGTCATCAGGTCAATGACATGCGTTTTCTCATTCTGAGCTCCGTAGGTCACCGCTGGGCGGAGCCTGGTTGTTTCAGAAGGCGGGGCTTCAGGTCATCAGTGGGAAACGCTGCTGGTGATGTGTTCAGGTACTGGACACACGTCTGTAAACAGTTGTAGCAGGTGGAGATGTGAGGGGGCGTAGCATGAAGCTGATGTCCAATCACAGTGGAGCATGTTGGACAGGATGCAGACACACGGAGCTTCTATGGTGTCCTACTGGCAAGTGGCCACCTGGGGGCGGAGCTGACTTTAGTTTATTTTTTCTTGTTGAACACAGCTACAGCTCCGTTCTTGTCTGATTCTCCGCAGCAAAGACAACTTTCTCCCCCCGAAAGAGGCAGGAGGGGGCGGAGCCAGGCTGGTCAAAGAGCCTCCTGGTTGGCTGTCAGGTACTCTTCAGCTCTCTTATGAGCCTCCAGAGCTTTGATGGTGTAGACGTCCTGCGGCAGCTCCGACTTCCTCCTCATCAGTACTTTGTCCTTCTTCAGGTCCTTCAGACCCTGAAAGCACAGGTTACACCTACAGTTATTTATATTTGGACAGACATTTTTCTAATTTTGGTTCTAGACATCAAAACAATGAATTTTAAACAAAACAATTCAGATGAAGTTCAGACTTTCAGCTTTAATTCAGTGCGTTGAACAAAATGATTGAATAAAATGTGAGGAACTAAAGCATCTTTTAAACACAATCCTTCATTTCACAGGCTCTAAACTCATTGGACTGATTCAATCACTGGAAATAAAAGGTTCATTTCTAGTAGCTGGTTGAAAAGCCTTTGTTAGCAATAATCGTGTTTCCATCCAGTTGTAGAGTGAATTTTCATCAAACTTTTCAAAATTCTCAAAAATTAAATAAATACGTGGTAATACAACGCGTGATTACGTCAGACGAGGCTACGCAACACGTGATTACGTCAGACGAGGCTACGCAACGCGTGATTACGTCAGACGAGGCTACGCAACACGTGATTACGTCAGACGAGGCGACGCAACACGTGATTACGTCCGACGAGGCTACGCAACGCGTGATTGTGTCAGATGAGGCTACGCAACACGTGATTACGTCAGACGAAGCTACGCAATGCGTGATTACATCAGACGTCTGCGACAAGCTTTGCAGTAGTAAACAGGAAGTGAAACTTGCTAACTAGCAGAGGCTAATTATCTCGGGACAGTGGAGTGATTTTTTCGTGAATGCCTTGCTATTGGGCAAGTTGTAATTATTCTATCTATTCAGCTAGTACAGGCTATGTTTAACGCTGCCAGGAGACGTAGGGAAATAAAAGCAATGTTAAACTACGCAGCAGAAAGGCACGTGTAACTACGCCGGGCTAACATCTGGGACGAGGCAGGAAAGCGGAAACAGCTGAACGCCACGTGAGGTAAATATGCGCTACGTCAGAATTTATTCAACAAACATGTTTCCATCTCCAATTTTGCGCATTAACTACTTTGTGAATCATCCAAAAACCACCTCAAGCGAGCGTAAAAACTTTTTAGCAAATTGAGGATTTTTTTTTTTAATTTTGCTGTTTCCATCGGACTTTTTTTCACATTTTTAATGCGACACTTCTGAATGCGCATCAAAAAGCCTTGATGGAAACACGGTTAGTGAGAAGGCTGCTTCCACATGACTGCTGCACAGAAAAGCCTTTTGACTGACTGGCATGTTCTCAACATCTTGAGACTGTTTAAACCAGTTCTGATAATTCATATGAAAACAAAAATAAAAACTGGTTTCCAGTATGAACTGGTGTACTGCCCAGCTCTACTCCACACAGCCCTGTTTGTGTTGTGAATGAGCTGGGCTGGTCACAACACTCATATGTCCCAGTGCTCATAGCAGCCTTGTGGAAATGTTGCACTTCACCTCATACAGTCCTACATTTACACACCATCAGCAGAGTTTGATACGGTGGCATCACAAGCCTGGAGGTAAGGTGTGTTTACCTGTGAGGCTTCAGTCTCCACAGTCTTCTTTAGCAGCTGGATGTCCTCAGCTGTAGGAGTTTCTGTCTCCATGGAGTAAATGGCCATGCTGCCGTCGCTGTACAACAGGTACTATAAACACAACAACATGTCACACTGCAGCATTACAAAACTCACACACACACACACAGACAAACACTCACCTCCTCCTGTGGGTGGAGTCCAGGGCGCTGGGGGTGGAGCTTAATGCTCTGAAAGGAAACAAACAGGTTAGGAACCCTCAGCTGGTGTCCATGGACCTCGTGTATAAACGGGTGTGTTACACACAGAAAGGCCATGCTACACACACATTGGGATGTGTCAACACCTTGTGTGAAAGGGTGTGTGAACACAGTATTTCACAAGTGAGTACAGCCCTCACATCTTAGTAAATATTATTCTATCTTTTCATGGAACAGCAGTGCAGACAAGGCACACTGACACAATGTAAAGCAGTCTGTCTGCTCGCTCCGGTCCTCTGAATGAGCCGAATCAGAACTCGGGTCAGTAACGTCACAGGGTGTCCTGGAAGAGCCTCGAATGTTACGTCACAGTTCTCAGAGCAGCTTTGTGAAAATTTGTCACTTTACCTCACTTGATTTATACGCCATCATTTATATTAACCGTCATCAGATTTTGATACCAGTGATGAGGGCGTTGCTTCGGTCGGTCATGGTGAAGAGCTGGGTCAAAAGGCAGAGCTCTTGATTTACTGGTTGGTCTACATTCCTGGGGACCTGAACTAAAGACCACAGATGTAGACAATGACACGTGGCCTGTGTAGCTGCTCCTGGAGGACATCACTGACAGAAGAGTTTGAAGGGAGGGAGATGTTTTCAGGAATTACACTGACCTCCTGGTATACAGTAACATACACGTCAGCTTGTAAATTACACAGATTTACATCCATTTTTATACAGACTTAGAGAAAAATCTGACAGATTTTTAAAAAACTCAGATTCAATTGTAGGA
>NW_013953040.1:7983-12144 GCF_001266775.1 Austrofundulus limnaeus
CTACTGAACCATGGCTATTAGTTATATTAGTGAAAGTGAAATAACAGACTTTATTATTTTTTATTTCTGTAGCTATATTTTATTATTGTTCAGTCACTTTATAATTACACACTTTAAAGGTTAATAAATATGGTTACAATGACAATGTGTAATTCAGGGGGAAAAATGGAAAAAAGTGGAATTTAGAAAAATAAAAACAGAAAAAGGGATTTTGAACAAATAAAACAGATTTTATGGAGCCCTATAATGGTTAGTTTTTATAGCTGATGTTTCCAGTGTTTTGGAGCTCTGGACTGAACAGAGCTCAGTGTTACAAAGAGAAACTAGGAGCTGTGTGTCACTGTCCTCACCACACTGGACCTCCTAACAACTACAGCCTCCACAGAGAGCAGGAAGACACAAATTATAAAACATTAGTAAAATTATTTAGGTCCACACGTTCTAAAGCTCGTGTGCTCAAATAAAACTTAGCAGAAGCTAAATCTAAAGCACAAACTGGTCTCAGAGTTCATCACAATATATTCCAGTGATAACATGAGCCACTCTTGTACCATCGTGTCATCTAGAGGCCTGACAAACTGCTTTCACAGATCGACACACGTCGTCGCAGTGATTTGATTTGTTAAAACAGAATGTTGACTCATGGTGTAAAAGACAAATAGTTGTGGTTTTATAGCTCTGCTAGCATTTTTCTTTCTTCTCTTCTGTGCTACAGCCACAGCTCAACACTCAGCAGCAGCCAGAAGGCTACAAACAGAAACAACACTTAATCTTACCGTACACTGAGACACCACATCTGATTTTACTCCTCTTCAGCCTTTTGTTATATTTTTTAATGCTGCACATAAAGGGTTGGGTTTTTTCGGCCCGGGACCCAAAAGGTTTTCAGTGCACTCCAGTCCAGCCTCCATTCTTCACCAAAAGTCAACAAAAACGTGTCCAGGAAACCAAAACGGCCTAATTACATATGGGACTCAGTCCATTCCTGTCCAAACCACAGAGATGCTGTTCACACTGGATTAGTGTTATCACAGCACCTCTGGGTTCAGTGAAATATAGAAGGTGATTTGCAGGGAAATATTTACTTTACAAATGACTGACATGGCCGACTCGTATGGGATTAACAACACATAATCTCTGTCATTACTACAAGTAGCATGGGGTCCCTAGGTAAAATAATCCTGTCAGAGTAGAGCTTTAGTTTCTCTGAACTCAGGCTTTACTGACTCAGCGTTTTCACAGAACCCTCTGAGAACCTGCAGAGAGAAGTGAGGAGTTTGGACCTGTGTACCTGTGGGTTCTGTCGAGCCAGATCCTCAATCTTCAGCCAGATCTCCTCCCGTTCCTTCAGCTTGTACTTCTCTCTGCAGCACACACACCAGGAAGTGTCAGCTTATGTGTGACTGCTCTGAAAATGTTATCCCTGATGATGTCATCCTGTGTGTGTGTGTGTGTGTGTGTGTCTGTGTGTGTGTGTGTGTGTCTGTGTGTGAGTGTGTGTGTCTGTGTGTGTGTGTGTGTGTGTACTTTTGTTTCTCGGCCTTGTACTGCTGCGTGCAGTCATCAAACAGCTTTTGGTTCATCTCCATAAAGAGCTTCAGAGCGTTGTAGATCAGACCGTGGATGGTCCTGAGGAGAACAGGAGGAACTTCACCAGGTCAGTCGAGACAAAACCAGGTCCTGAACCAAGAGTTGCTCAGAAACATCACTGTTACTGACTCTGTCCTAAAGTACAGGACTGTTCCTGGTTGGGTTAGGTATCAGGTGGGTCAGGTGTGTGTCAGGTGGGTCTCAGGTGTGTCAGATGTCTGTCAGGTGTGTTTCAGGTGGGTCAGGTGTGTCTCAGGGTGTGTCAGGTGTGTGTGTCAGGTGGGTCAGGTGTGTGTGTCAGGTGTGTCAGGTGTGTGTGTCAGGTGTGTGTCAGGTGGATCAGGTGTGTGTGTCAGGTGTGTGTCAGGTGGATCAGGTGTGTGTGTCAGGTGTGTGTCAGGTGGATCAGGTGTGTGTCAGGTGGATCAGGTGTGTGTGTCAGGTGGATCAGGTGTGTGTCAGGTGTGTGTGTCAGGTGTGTCAGGTGTGTGTGTCAGGTGAATCAGGTGTGTGTGTCAGGTGTGTGTCAGGTGTGTGTGTCAGGTGAATCAGGTGTGTGTGTCAGGTGTGTGTCAGGTGTGTGTGTCAGGTGTATCAGGTGTGTGTCTCAGGTGTGTGTCAGGTGTCTGTCAGGTGTGTATCAGGTGTCTGTCAGGTGTGTGTCAGGTGTGTCTCAGGTGTGTGTCAGGTGTGTCTCAGGTGTGTGTCAGGTGTATCAGGTGTGTGTCAGGTGTCTGTCAGACACCTGAGACACACCTGACACACACCTGTCAGGTGTATCAGGTGTGTCAGGTGTGTCTCAGGATGTGTCAGATGTCTGTCAGGTGTGCCTCATGTGTTTCAGGTGGGTCAGGTGTGTCTCAGGTGTGTTTTAGGTGTGTCAGATGTCTGTCAGGTGTGTCAGATGTCAGTCAGGTGTGTCTCAGGTGTCTGTCAGGTGTGTGTCAGGGTGTGTCAGGTGTGTCTCAGGTGTGTCTCAGGGTGTGTCAGATGTCTGTCAGGTGTGTCTCAGGTGTGTTTCAGGTAGGTCAGGTGTGTATCAGGTGTGTCAGATGTCTGTCAGGTGTGTCTCAGGTGTCTGTCAGGTGTGTGTCAGGTGTGTCAGGTGTGTTTCAGGTGTGTCAGATGTCTGTCAGGTGTGTCAGATGTCTGTCAGGTGTGTGTCAGGTGTGTCAGGTGGGTCTCAGGGTGTGTCAGATGTGTCTCAGGTGTGTGTCAGGTGTGTCTCAGGTGTCTGTCAGGTGTGTCAGGTGTGTCTCAGGTGTGTGTCAGGTGTGTCAGGTGTGTTTCAGGTGTGTCAGATGTCTGTCAGGTGTGTCAGATGTCTGTCAGGTGTGTGTCAGGTGTGTCAGGTGGGTCTCAGGGTGTGTCAGATGTGTCTCAGGTGTGTGTCAGGTGTGTCTCAGGTGTGTGTCAGGTGTGTCAGGTGTGTTTCAGGTGTGTCAGATGTCTGTCAGGTGTGTCAGATGTCTGTCAGGTGTGTGTCAGGTGTGTCAGGTGGGTCTCAGGGTGTGTCAGATGTGTCTCAGGTGTGTGTCAGGTGTGTCTCGGGTGTGTGTCAGGTGTGTCAGGTGTGTCAGGTGTGTTTCAGATGTGTCAGATGTCTGTCAGGTGTGTCAGGTGTGTCAGATGTCTGTCAGGTGTGTCTCAGGTGTCTGTCAGGTGTGTGTCAGGTGTATCAGGTGTGTCAGGTGTGTCAGGTGGGTCTCAGGGTGTGTCAGATGTGTCTCAGGTGTGTGTCAGGTGTGTGTCAGGTGTGTGTCAGGTGTGTCAGGTGTGTCTCAGGTGTGTTTCAGGTGTGTCAGATGTCTGTCAGGTGTGTGTCAGGTGTGTCAGGTGTGTCTCAGGTGTGTTTCAGGTGTGTCAGATGTCTGTCAGGTGTGTCAGGTGTGTCAGATGTCTGTCAGGTGTGTCTCAGGTGTGTCTCAGGTGTGTCTCAGGGTGTGTCAGGTGTGTCTCAGGTGGGTCTTACTTGTTCCAGTGACTCTTGGAGTTCTTGTAGAGGGCAGGGAACATGATGGGGAGGATCTTGGCAGCGTTGTCACTGATCAGACTCATGATGTACTCATTGTTCCAGTAGTACAGAGCTCTCTCTGCCACCTGAACACACAGCATCATCTACATCAGAACCACTCCAGCCTCGGACGGTTGGACTCCTCTGGTTCTGGTTCTGTACCTGGAAGTGTGGGCTGGACACACACTTGGCCAGCTGTCTGAAAAGTGGCTCCTGAACTTTGACGAACTCTGACGGCTCGATGACGTCCAGGATCTCCTCCAGCTCGTTCAGGAACATCACCTCTTTTGGACTGTGAGTCTTGGGCCAGAACTTCAGCAGACCCATGATCACCTGCAGGACCACACCTGTTCAGATACTCACGTCTTTCTGTTACCATGTAAACCTAAGTATAGTCCCCATACCCTGATATGGTCATGGTAACGTCATTATAACAGTGTGTGGCGTTCCCTTACCGGTTCTGTCAGGCTGCTGTCCTTTTCCAGAAACTGAACCACACAGTAGGCCAGCTGTGAACACACACACACACACACACACACACACACACACACACACAC
>NW_013953040.1:12674-13855 GCF_001266775.1 Austrofundulus limnaeus
CACACACACACACACACACACACACACACACACACACACACACACACACACACACAGTCAGTAATACAACGAGTACATACACAGAACCCAGCGACACACAGCTCCACACACCTGAGGGTGGTACACGCTCAGAGACTTGACTTTGTGCAGGGGCAGTAGAACCCGGATCAGAAACATCTTGTGTTCTTCTTTCAGCGGCAGAGCGAAGCCGTTAATGATGCTGAAACACAAGTGTCACGCAGGTCAAAGGTCATCACAGCTCAGAAGTCAGCAGGCCTTACAGGAGTCAGAGTTACCTGCCCAGGATCTCCAGCAGCTCAGCAATGCCGTTGTGATGCTCCGTCTCATAAATAAACCTGGAGAACAAACAGCAGTGAGACAAGAAGGTCCTGTCTGTAGATCGTCTGTCTTTCCCTTATAAATTACTGACATGCATGCATACAGGGGTTAGACAATGAAAGTGAAACAGCTGGTTTTAGACCAGAACATCCTTTCAGACAGCTTCCTCTTGCTCCACAGTTAATCCTGTTGGATGTGGTTGGTCCTTCTTGGTGGTATGCTGACATTACCCTGGATACTGTGGCTCTTCATACATCACAAAGTCTTGCTGTCTTGGTCACAGATGCTCCAGGAAGACGTGCACCAACAATTTGTCCTCTTTTGAACTCTGGTATGTCACCATAATGTTGTGAGCATTGCAATGTTTAGATCCAAACTGTGCTCTTACCCTGCTAACTGACCCTTCACACTCTGCTCTTACTGGTGCAATGTGTAGTTAATGAAGATTGACCACCAGGCTGGTCCAATTTAGCCATGAAACCTCCCACACTATGACAGCTGTTTCAGTTTCATTGTCTAACCCCTGTATATACATACATATGTACATACGTACGTACATACATACATAAGTACGTACGTACGTACGTAACGTACATACATACATACATACTTTTTTTGAAGCCTAACTTGTTGAGAATCTGCATCCTGACATTGAGGACATTTGTTTTGGACTGGTTGTTGTTTTGGACTGGTTGTTGTTTTGGACTGGTTGTTGTTTTGGACTGGTTGTTTGTTTTGGACTGGTTGTTGTTTTGGACTGGTTGTTGTTGTTTTGGACTGGTTGTTGTTGTTTTGGACTGGTTGTTGTTGTTTTGGACTGGTTGTTGTTGTTTTGGACTGGT
>NW_013953040.1:16521-20195 GCF_001266775.1 Austrofundulus limnaeus
TTTTGGACTGGTTGTTGTTTTGGACTGGTTGTTGTTTTGGACTGGTTGTTGTTTTGGACTGGTTGGGTTTTGGACTGGTTGGGTTTTGGACTGGTTGTCCTTATTAAGAGAACCTAGATTTTAAGTTAAATTTGGTTATTTTAACATATATTTCCCCCCGCACTGTGACTGCTGGATATGGGCACCAGGGAGTGACCCTGAAATGAATAAATGGGTAAAACACAATAAATGGATACATTTTTTAGTCTTAAACATTTTTTTGTATTTATAAGATTTTAATAATCCTAACAGCCAGTGGAAACTAAAATGAGCCCAAAACAAAAACTTGAGACTCAAGAGAATAACAGACCACCATTTTTTTAGGGGTGGGGTGGGAGACATTGCCCCTCCTAGCCACCCCCCACTTGTGGCACCCCTGGTGATTGACATGTTCCATGGTGGAATGACAGCTTAAACCAGCACACATCTCTCTGTTAGATGCCAGAGACAAACAGGTTTGGTTTATGTGTCTGTAGTACAGACAAGATGTTTGTGATCTTACCTCCATAAGGACATCCATTCCACGCTCAGATTCAGACCACTCTGTCTGTGTTCCTTGCTCTGCTGTTTTTAATCACTTTGAGCCAATGTCTCTTTCATTTTTAAAGGACTTGGTTGTCCAGATTAAGTCCTCTGGTTCACCATGTGATGCTCTTCCACCACACTTTTTAAGGAAGTTTTCCCTTGCTTTGAGCACTTGGTTCTTGCCCTTTCTAACAGTAGTCTGCTTTCTGGTGTAGTCCCTGCTAATTTTAAACATGCTGTGGTCCAGCCTCTGATAAAGCAAGCTGGCCTTGATCCCACAGTGTTGGGGAATTTTAGGCCTATCTCAAAGCTTCCATTATTATCACAAATCCTGGAGAAAATTGTTCAGTGTCAGTTAAAATCCTTCCTAGATGAACATGGCATCATGTCTGGCTTTAAAACTCTTCATAGCACAGAGTCAGCTCTGCTTAGAGTTTTTAATGACATTCTCCTGGCCTGTGACTGGTGATCACGTGATCTTTGTTTTATCAGATTTAACTGCTGCTTTTGATACTGTGAATCACAGCATTTTATTGTCATGCCTACAGCACCAAATAGGCATTGGTGGCACCGGTCTGGAGTGGTTAAGGTCCTATCTGGCAGACAGAACATCTGGAGGGGAGAATAAGTTGCTGTGCATTTGTTCAAATATTATTGGTTGAAAACTTGGGACCACCCATATTGAGTGATGTTAATAAAAAGTTGCAGGAGGTTTATCTCTTTGGAGAAGGAAGCTGCTGTGTTACAGAGAGGCTGTCTCCATTTGCACAAGAAAAACTCAACACTGGTGTCATTCCCATTTGTGTCTCCGCAGTTCCTCTTGTGATTTAACATGTTCTGAACCTGACAGGGACTAATAACTGTTATTATTATTATTATTATTAATTTATTATATTGTTAATTTCAGAATGAAACTGTTCAAAGTTTCATTGTGAGAAAGAATTTACGATACTATTACCAACTGTATCTCTTATTCATAAGATAAAATAATGAATAAATAATTTGTTTTGTCAAACATTTTGTTAGATTGTTGTTGCAGTGTTTAGCTTTTGTTATTTTGTATAGGTTTCCTAAATTAATTCATTGTAATTCATATAAAAACATAAATCCATCCATTATCTGTACCCGTTTATTCCTTTCAGGGTCACTGGTGTCCATATCCAGCAGTCCCAGTGTGAGGGGCGGGGTACACCCTGGACAGGTCTCAGGTCCATCACAGGGCATAACAACAATACAAAGTGTAACATAAATTGATTTTTACACTACTCTACCTTTACAGCTTATAACATGTAAATTAATAGTGTGTGGGATCAATAAAGTTGTATTTTGTGGTCCTGTAAAAAGTTTTAATTCATTGTTTTTGGTGCCTGTTTTTCTCTGTGTGTTTGAATAAATGATGGTGCTGTATTAATGTAAATCTCTGTTAAAATGTGTTTTATGAAACAAAGTCCATTCATTTGTAGTTCATAGCGCAGCGGTGCCTCCTCCAACATGGCGGACACACAGGCTCGTCACAGCAGCGGACCGACACAGTCAACAGGGCTTCTACCTATTGGTTTCTATGTGGGAAAGAAGGTGTTCGGCCCACCGGGGAGACCCCTGCTGGACTCTGCCAGTCACCCCTGCAGCAGACAGACTTTAAACGTAGCAGGACAAGCTGTGAAGCCTGGTTGTTTCCCAAAGCTTTGAGCTCTGAGGGGAGAGAAGCCAGGCTCCAGCACAGTGGGGGTGAGTTGAGGAAAACATGATTTATAAACAGGTTTAGTCATGTTTTAGATTGTCATATGCTGCCAGATGTAAAGTGCAGCCATGACAGAGCAGATATCCAGTCTGCCCTCTTCCTGGTACTGTGTTCTGGAATAAAATCTTTTAGTGGTACGCAGGACCGGACTGGACCGGACCAGCTTCCTTTCAGCCCTGGGTTTAGGTTATTTTTCTTTCAGAGGTGTTTCTTTCTGCCTCTCTCTGGTGTCTGTCTTTCACCTGTAAAAGATGTTGTTGATCTGTCGGCGGATGTAGGCTCGAAGGCCAAGGAACTTCCCGTAGATGCGATGGAGGATGGTCTTTAAGAAGTCCCTCTCCCTGGGGTCCTCACTGTCGAACAGCTCCAGCAGCTGGAGGACAGGTGAGACAGTCAGAGCTGCACTGGTCTCACCTGCTTTCACTTCCACAGCTGCTGTCTTACCAACAGAACGAACTTCTGGTCGATGTACTTCTTAGCAACGTTTGGCTGGAAGTCTGGAGACTCCAGGAAGCGAAGGAAGAACTCGTACACCAGCTGTGGACATAAAGACACAGCTGGTTCAGGTCTGGTTCTAAAGGAGGTTCTGCAGGTTGCCCAAGGGCACGCGGTCGTACCTGAAGGTGAGGCCAGGCTGCCTCCAGCGTGGGCTCGTCCTCCTCGGGGTCAAACTCAGCTCCAGTCGGGTTGGAGGATGGTGGGAGAGTTCGGAACACGTTGACAGAAAACTGAGACAACACACAGCAGACATGGTTCTGGTTCAGCTCGGAGCAATCAGAACAAATCCAGAACCAGAACTTGTCCTGTGGCCTCACCATGATGACGGCCTCAGGGTAGATCGATTCGGTCACCACTTCACTGTTGTGCGTGATGTACTCCACCATCTCATTAAGCCCCGCCCTCTTAACCTCCTTGTACTTGAGGTCACTGAGGGGGTCGCTAATGAAGTCGAACAGAACGCAGCACTGACGCAGCTTCTGCACGAAGAGCTCCTCTCGTTCCAGGGTCGGGGCATCTGAGGACCACAAGGAGCGGGGTCACTTCTGTCAGGTCAGGTTTATTCTAGCTTTAAGGCTACAGTTAGCCAGGGTTAGGTTTATTCTAGCTTTAAGGCTACAGTTAGCCAAGGTTAGGTTATTCTAGCTTTAAGGCTACAGTTAGCCAGGGTTAGGTTAATCTGAGCTAACTCTGAGAGCAGACAGATGTAGGGCTGCAGCTAACGATTGTTTTAGTAATCGATTAATCTATGGATTATTCTGACGATTAATCAAGTAATCGGATATAAAAAAAATAGTCATGTTCTGCAGTAATTATTTAAGCTTATTTTATGAGAAATGCAATTATTTAATATTGTGAAGGGGTAATATAC
>NW_013953040.1:22117-24324 GCF_001266775.1 Austrofundulus limnaeus
GCATCTGAGGACCACAAGGAGCGGGGTCACTTCTGTCAGGTCAGGTTTATTCTAGCTTTAAGGCTACAGTTAGCCAGGGTTAGGTTTATTCTAGCTTTAAGGCTACAGTTAGCCAAGGTTAGGTTATTCTAGCTTTAAGGCTACAGTTAGCCAGGGTTAGGTTAATCTGAGCTAACTCTGAGAGCAGACAGATGTAGGGCTGCAGCTAACCATTATTTTAATAATCAATTAGTCTATGGATTATTCTGACAATTAATCAAGTAATCGGATATAAAATAAATAGTCATGTTCTGCAGTAATTATTTAAGCTTATTTTATGAGAAATACACTTATTTAATAATGTGAAGGGGTAACCTACACCTGCTGACCCTGCTGTAATCAAAGTAAAACTACACCAGTTGTAATAATTAATGTATTTTAAACTCCAGTTGTTTGTATTTTTGTATGTGAGGTTAGAGGAGGCATTAATTAAAAACACTGAATCATTTTAACATCATTGAACAATATAAATGTTGTAAATTTATTGTTGTGGACTGGAAAACTGAATGAATTTATTTTGAGGGGGGTAGAAATTTAACAAGTAAACTGGGTAATATAAACATTTGGGTGTTGCAATTGAGTTTGGAGAGTTCACTTGTTAACTGTAACAAAAATTTAATATTATTTTAAGACAGTTATTAGGTTGGTGCAGGGCTCCCAGTTAGACAATAACAGCTTTAGTCTTGACTGTTTAGTTACAAACAGTAGTAATGAAGGCTAAAGTCATAAAAATCAGCAGCAAATAATTAAAAAATCCAACTATCTTCTATAAATACTTTTAAACTTGAAACATTTACTCCAAGTATCATTTAAACTAAATAAAATCATAACAAATAAAAGTGTTTCAGCTCAAGCTGTTGATCTCTTGTTGTGTTTTTATTTTATCTGACAAACTTACAGTAAGTGTTGTTTTTAATCACACAACTCACACAGTGTTTAATAAAACTCTGCCAGGTGACAGTGATTAGTCAGCACAAATAACGACACCTCCTCCTTGTACACCTGTAACCTGACAGATCATCACAGATTTAGTGAAGGTAAACAAACTGTTGTTACCTCAGGACCTGTTCGGTACACGCAGCAGTGTTTTTGTTCCGGTGCAGAAACACTGAGGATGTGAAGCGTACTGCACGTTGTCGTCTTTCTGTTTAGTTTTAAATGTTCCCATGATTTTTATAATTTGTCGTTTTTTGAGCGCTTCGTTTCAGCACTCTTCTTCTTCTTCTGAAGCTAAATATAGCTCTCAGCAAGCATACACGCTTGACGCGTCGACAGTGTAACTGTTAGCGGAAGTGCTAACATCGTAGCATTGTGTGTAACACAAAAAACATGCCGGGCGGACGGAAGTGTGCTGTTTATAACAGTGTGTATTTTTACGAAGCTTCGAGGCAGATAAATTTGTCTCGAGGATTTTTAGTAATTGAATTACTGGAATTATTCGAGGAATCGTTTCAGACCTGGACAGATCCTGACCAAAAACTGGCAGGTGCAGAACAGGACAAGTCTGATTTAGGTCAGTCTGTGTTCCCTCTGATGACCTCTGCAGTTCCATGTTCTTGGATCAGGTCTGAAGCAGGTTTAATGGTCAACAGTGAAGGAGTGTAGTTATATCGAATCTTTCTACACATGATTTTAAAACACAAGGTCTCAGGTCGGTGTCGGTCACCTTTGAGGGCAGGAAGTTTCTGCAGCTCCCTGTTCTTGGTCAGGCTGAAGCGTGACGAGCTGTGCCGGCGCTCCTTCTTCACCAGCTGAGGCCCTGCAGAGTACTTGATCTTGTTGAGCTGTGTGGGGGGGGGCGTGCTGTTACTGGGCCGCTTGCTGCCGCTCTGCTGCTGCTGTGAGCAGAAACACACATGAACAGGTTGGACAGGTCTCTGAACACAGATCAACCAGTTCTACTGGTCTAAGACCAATCAGTTGTACTGGTCTAAGACCAATCAGTTGTACTGGTCTAAGACCAATCAGTTGTACTGGTCTAAGATCAACCAGTTGTACTGGTCTAAGATCAACCAGTCGTACTGGTCTAAGATCAACCAGTCGTACTGGTCTAAGATCAACCAGTTCTACTGGTCTAAGACCAATCAGTCATACTGGTCTAAGACCAATCAGTCATACTGGTCTAAGACCAATCAGTCATACTGGTCTAAGACCAATCAGTTGTACTG
>NW_013953040.1:27520-29779 GCF_001266775.1 Austrofundulus limnaeus
TCAGCTGCAGCTGAGTGAAGCTGACCCCCGACCCACAGAGAAAGAAAAAAAGGCAGTAATCATTGATAAGGTAACCATGCTGTGGCTTCACCTCACATTTTCCTTTAAAGAAAGAAAAAGTAGCTCACAAAGCTGTCACATCGGTGCAACGTGATTAAAAGCAGAGCTGCACATCTAATCACACACACGTCTTCCTATCTTTGTGAGGACCACACACAGCTCAGCCTCGCTCTGCACCGTCTTTTTCCCCAAGTTTGGTAACAGGTGGATATGGAGGGACACAAAAAGTAGCTCTGGACTTGATCTGGCCTTATTTAAATAAAAATGACTACATGCTGTGAAATTCTTAGAGGGCGGGCCGTCTCATTGGGGCGGGGGGCTCACCTGTATAATGGTAGGGGAAACACTGCGTTAGATCTAATGTTGTTCCTGAGACAAACAGGCTGAAGGACCGGTTCAGACCCTCAGTTCAGGAAGTTAGATCTGGATCTGGATCATCAGAATTACCCATAAAACTGATCCTCATCCCGACCAACCTGGTTGGTCGGGATGGACCAACCAGGCAGAGGACCTGGTCTAACTGAGACCAGGTTAGACCAGGTCCTCTGCCTGGTTGAGGACCTGGTCTAACTGGACCAGTCTCAGTTAGACCAGGTCCTCAGCCTGGTTGGTCCTCATCCCGACCAACCAGGCTGAGGACCTGGTCTAACTGAGACTGGTCCAGTTAGACCAGGTCCTCAACCAGGCAGAGGACCTGGTCTCAGTTAGACCAGAGGACCTGGTCTCAGTTAGACCAGGCAGAGGACCTGGTCTAACTGGACCAGTCGATCATTGATTATTAGTTGTTCATCGATAAATGATGACTCATTCCGACCCTTCAGGTGTCAGACCGTACACCTGCGGGTGTCTGGGTCTTCACCGGTCCCCCTCCTTTCACAGAACCGGCCGGAACCAGCGGGAAACCTGCGGCACACCGCCCCGCAGCTCGGGGACAGTTTCCAGCCGAGCAGCGCTGCGTCCAGGCGGATGAACAATTCAGGTTCCTCCGGCTCTGGAGCTCCAGCAGCAGCTCCGTTATGTCCCGCATCCAGCCCACAGTTTGACCCACTAACATCTGAATAAACCGTCCATTTATCGTGAGTTAATCACACTGCATCATGCTGCACACACTGATGGAGGAAAGCCCAGAAGAGAAGCGGTCAGGTCCGCTGCTAGCGGGCCTTAGCTCCCCTCCACTCCAGAAAACCTCCACCGTCCCGGGCTCCAGGAGCCGATTCACGGCCTCCGTTACATCCGGTGTTTAAACAGCCTTTAAAGTGGCCCTACACCCGCCAACTCACCTTCTCCTTCTTGCTTTTGTTCGGCATCTTGTTCTGTTCGCAGGCTGTTCCCACGGACCCTCCGTGTAAATCCTGCCTGGGAGTCCGGGACTCAGACGCTGTCAGTCGGTGTGTCTCAACTCAGCGCCCGCTCCCCCAACAGGGACTCCTATTGGCTGCCGGCGCGCACATCTGCCTAGCAACGCGAGGAGCAATTTTCTGATTGGCCAGGAGAGAATTAACAGTGAGGGTGAGGCTGCAGAGAGACAGGCAGGTCTGGAGTCCTCCCAGCAACAGGAACACCTTCAGACCTGAAGAACCGAGCAGCACCGAGCCAGAAAGCTCTTCATCTGACCTGAAGGTGCACAGGAAGTGTTCAAACAATAAGAAAGCTTTGTTCAAACTGTAGTTGTTTTTTAAATCTCATTTGTAACATCTGAAACCAATTAGTCTACCTACAGTAAATGTTTTTTGAACTTTAAATGTTTAAGTAAAAAAAGTCTGATTTGTAGGCCTACAGAAGAAGATTAGTGTGGAAGAGTAGAGCTGCCACATGACAGGAAATTATTTTTAAACTGGATCTCGTTGTAACGAGAAAACTCTCGTAAAAACAAGAAAACTATATTGTGAAAATGAGAAAACTATTGAAAAAAGTAGAAAAACATATTGTAAAAACAGCAAAACTATCTTGTAAAAAGGAGAAAATATGTCGTTATAAAGACTAAAATATCTCGTAAAATGAGAAAACCATCTTGTAAAAATGAGAAAACTATCTTGTTATATTAAGATAACCATCTCGTTACAACATGTTATGGTTTCTGGTTTGTCACTTTCATTTTGTGTGTATTTTGTGGGTCAAAAGCTGAAAAGTTTGGGAACCACTGTTTTAGACCATTCTTCTTTACAAAACATCTCTAGTTCATTCAGGTTTGATGGTTTC
>NW_013953040.1:31008-34316 GCF_001266775.1 Austrofundulus limnaeus
ATAAATGTTTATTAAATAAAGTCTAATGTTACAACTAATCAGGGATCCCTTTAAGGCATTGTGATTCCCAATGGTGTACAATTAGATAATGGCACAACAACACAGAAGGTTAGACCAGACCTTGTAAATTTTTGTCTTTTAGAAAGGTTACACTTAATAAATGCAGTAGGGTGCGAAAGTTTAAAGAGGAGAAAAACTTACTATTGCCCCCCTTAAATACCCTTTCTCATAACTGGAGTCACCTGTGTATGGAGGTCAAGGGTCACTGAACTTAACAAAACCTAATTTAAGTTCCAATAATTAGTTCTAAAGGTTTTGAAATCAATAAAATGACAACTGTGCCCAAATTTATGCACCTGCCAAATTTTGTTTAACCAATTATTGCACACTTTCTGTAAATCATATAAACTTCATTTCACTTCCCAAATATCACTGTGTTTGTGCCCTATATGATATATTTAGCTGTTATTTTTTTAATCCAAACAATCAATGATTTATATAAAGGTAAATCAGAAAAATTAACAAGGCTGCTTAAATTTCCGCAGCCCACTGTAGGACTACAACTCTGCTTCCTGGTTTGGACCCTGGGTTATCAATAATTTTGGTGGTCAACAAAATCTTCCAGATTCCTAGAAAGGAGAGCGGCTCCAGCCGAAGTGGGATGGATGCCATCTCTCTGCATCAGATCAGGTTTTCCCCAAAAAGAACTCCAGTTGTCCACGTAACCTACGTTGTTCTCAGAACACCACCTGGACACCCAGCAGTGGAACGATGACATGGGACTAAACAGGTCATCACTGGTCAGGTTGGGGAGGGGAACAGAGAAAACTACAGAGTCTGACATAGTCTTGGCCAAGTTAAAGACCGAAGCAACATTAATTTTAATTACCTCCGACTGGCGTAACAGAGTGTCATTACTGCTGACGTGAATAACAATCTTACCGTACTTAGCATTAGCATTAGTCAGCAGTTTAAGATAAGACTCAATGTCACCCGCTCTGGCCACCCACATGCACTTAACTATGGTCGCTGGAGTCCCTAGTGCCATGTTTTGGACCATGGAGCTGCCGATAACCAGGGTCAGTTTCTCAGTGGGTGTGTCACTGAGTGAGGAAAATCGGTTCAAAACGTGAACAGGTCGGTGGTGAACTGGGGACTTAAACTCGTAACTAGCAAGTTTTTTTTAGCAACTAGCAGTTATTTACATGTTAAGTTAGCGCGTGACGTCTGCGGTGGGAGGGCAGAGGGAGGGATTACTGTAATGTATCCCCCATGTCTTTTGCCAGTATAACCAGTGAATGCTGTCGGTGACACACACGCAATTACGTCATCACTGGGCCGCAGCCGCACGTCTTACATGAAGTATAAACAAACTCCGAACTGTCACCCAGACGGCCTGGGGTCCCAGCCAGTGGTGGCTGGTCAATGGGGGGCGCTAGGGCGCCGCCCCACCACTATTTTTAGTACATAAAAAATAAATAAATAACTAAATAAAACATTATAAATATTTCGAAAAAATATCATACATATGTTTTCTGATGAGTAAAATAAATAATTTAGGGTTATTGCTGTGTAAACTTCCATTTTACTCATGAGCTTTTTTCTGTTGAGTCACTTCCGGGTCTCGAGCGGTTTGACGCCCCAGAGTAATGTTTTTTCACCTTCTGTCTGAATGTCATCTTTCTTTAAAAGATGAAAACAGTGTGACATGTTAGGAGTATGTTACAAAGTTAAATGTGTGTGATTAAAAGACAACCCTGACAAATTGTTTATGTAATTGTTTTTTGTAGATGTCTGGATGTTTATTTGGCTAAAATAACAACAACAACCAAACTTCAGATGACCACATCATTTCCTGCTCCATTCAGTGTTGTTGGTAACACAGATCGGTAAGAAAATATATTGAAGGCTTTTATTGCCAAGTTCTGTTTGTTCAGCCTCAGCAGGATTTTTAATCTGTTATTAGATGTTTAGTCTGGTAGATTATCATATGTGATTCATTCTACAACCAAAAATATATAATAGTATATAGGTAAGTTGGTCTAGACATATATAAAATAAAATTCAGTATGTTATAAATGTGTTCAATTAAAAATCTGGTTATGGTTTTAACTCCATTATACTGTATAATTGTTTCAGAGAATCTGACTTTGGGGAAGGTCTGAGACACAGTGGATTCTGGGAGACTCCTATTCAGGCTTTGTAAAATAGGTAAGTCATAAACTGTGTTGAGATGAATTTTTTGGACTGCAACTGTTGTAGCTCTGATGTTCATCTTAATTGTAGGACAAAGGGAAATATTTGATAGTAAGTTTGGTGGTTTATTCAATGCAACAGATTTTAAACTGACAAACTGTGGGAGACAGAAATAAGAACCAACGTTTGAGAACTTAGTGAAAAATGTTTCCTTTTATATAATGTAAACATTTATTCAGTACTGGCTTTACAGCCAGGTCAACTAAAAAATTTTGTTTTACATAAAATAAAAGTAACAGGCTGCATGATATTGGAAAAAATGGCTGTTGTGGAATACTTATTTCTGTATCACCTTGACACTGTCCATTGTTCATATCTTGTGATATCCTCCGGACGTCAGCATCAAGTTGACCTATTTCCGTGTATCAGGATGGGGCAGGTTATGATTGGTTGTTCATTATCACATGCTGTTAAGCTGACAGTATAACATTGCTTGCCGGCCTATGACAGGGGGGCCCACATCCGACAGACTTCGTGATTGATTTCTGTTCCATGTCTGCCCATCAATAAATGACTTTATGATCATACCCGCAAGACTTGTCTTTTTAACACCTTTCGCCGTGTCTCTCACCATCTTCCCGCGACAGTTTTGGCGTCACGACTACAGAAGCTTTCCAGGGACCGGAGCGGCGCGCGCAGCAGCCTGTTTGTTTCGGATCACACAGCAAACATGGCGGCGACCTCACGCCTCAGCAGATGCTTTGTCTGTTCCGTGTTTTTGTGTCGGTCATGAGGACGGCTGCTGCGGGGTTGCGCTCCGGCACCGGGGCTAAAAAAGAACATGTCTGGATGGAAGCACGGTGAGCTAAACAACTTTACGCTGTCGGAAATAAATAAATAATTAATTAAATAAGCGAAAAGTGCTAAAGCTAATTTTTTTTCTCTCGAGCTTAGCACACACTAAAATCTAGTTATCAGGTGCCTGTTCTGTGTGCGCTCGAGGGCTGACTGATTTCTAGCCAAGGAAGGTCCAGGAGCGTATATTCGGGACTGAGTTTTGAAACAGGGAGGTTTGACTTTACTGTTTTAAAGGTAGGCGGCTAGCTCAGGCT
>NW_013953040.1:36646-37920 GCF_001266775.1 Austrofundulus limnaeus
AGGAGCACTTGTGTAGATAAAGTACGGGCAAGACATGATAGTTAAAATATATTGTTGATGGTTTGTTCTTACCTGTGACGGCAGCTCAGCTCTGAGCTCTGTGTGTTACGGTCTGTGGCCCACACTCGTCCTGTTTACTGTCTGGGCCCTGCTGTGGGGGAGGAGCTTAGGAAGGGGGGCTGAGAACAGGGGGAGGGACTTGAAGGTTGTTATCTCTTCAAAATGTTTCTAAGTTCTGGACTTTTAAGAAACGACATACATCAGCTTTAATGTGACAATTTATGAATTAGTAGATTCATAAATTCTATTTCCTCGAGGCACCATTTCCCTTCTATTTTGTTATTTTTACACAGGAAAGAGAAGAAAAAACTGTAACTTTACTGTAATCAGTCTCAATAAATTTACCCAAAATTATCTGATGAGTTATTTTCTCATCAAAATCAATAAAACCTTATCAAGACACAGATAATTAGACGTTGTCTCATATTGACCAGTACTCCACGGGTCATTTATTCACAGATTAAATGTATTTACACGCTATGGTAAGTAGTGTTGTAGTCAAGACCACCTAACCCGAGACCAAGTCAAGACCAAGACCACAGTATCTTGAGACCGAGACAAGACCAAGACATTTAGGGTTTGGATCAAGTCGAGACCAAGACCAAGGGAGGGCGAGACTGAGACAAGACCAAGACCAGATAAAAAAGTGCCCTAAGTGATGGAGTATTGTGTACACATGTACAGTGGGGGAGGTGTTTAGTCTCTCATTGAGGTCTAACTATGATGTCAATCACAGGCCTCTCATCTTTTTAAGTGGGAGAACTTAACTATTGGTGCTGACTAAATACTTTCCCCCCACTTTAGCTAACTTAATATGTACAGCTAATATTGACAAAATGTTTGTGTGAGGGCAGAGGAAAKAATTTTACTACAGAGGCAGATTGTTAACATTAGTGACCTGGCCCGGACTTTCGCAGGGGCTTACGGGGCTGAAGCCCAGGGCCCCGGTGCTTTGGAGGCCCCGCCCCAGAATGACATTTAATTTTTTTGTAAATGAATAGAGCCACGTGCTTTAGCCCCGTATGTTCTGTCATTAGCCCTGGATCAAAACAAGACCTGATTCTTTCTCACTGCCCGCCTCTCCTCCAGGAGGAGTACGGTCCGATTGTGTCACCATCAGCTGTTTGTGCTCCCAAGCTGTGTGTGTGTGTGTGTGTGTGTGTGCGCGTGTGTGTGTGTGTGTGTGTGTGTGCGTGTGTGTGCGTGTGCGCGTG
>NW_013953040.1:39286-44205 GCF_001266775.1 Austrofundulus limnaeus
GACAGAAAAAAAGAAAGACAGAAAGAAAGAAAGAAAGAAAGACAGAATGAAAGAAAGAAAGACAGAAAAAAAGAAAGACAGAAAGAAAGAAAGAAAGAAAGACAGAATGAAAGAAAGAAAGACAGAAAAAAAGAAAGACAGAAAGAAAGAAAGAAAGAAAGACAGAATGAAAGAAAGAAAGACAGAAAGAACGAAAGACAGAAAGAAAGAAAGAAAGAAAGACAGAATGAAAGAAAGAAAGACAGAAAGAACGAAAGACAGAAAGAAAGAAAGAAAGACGACAAAGAGGTGTTTAAAAATGCCAGGCTGACAGGGTTTTTTAAAGCTCTCAGTGGAGATGATGGAACAGAATCACCATCGCTCTTGTCTACTCAAAACATTAGCTCCTCTGCTAACACCACCAGCAGCAGCCTTGCTAAGCCCGGTCCTGACGCTATGGTACCGGTGCCAGAACCTGGAGCTGTGATTGATCTGGTGTCTATGGAAACCGTGAAGGAGGCACAATCTTCTTTGACAACAGCAACCGTGACTACGGAAAATCCACCTCATTGTGGAGAAGGAAAAGAACCATCATGCCTCTCGCGTTGTCAAAACGTAAGCTAACAGCACTAGTGCTAACACCGGCGGTACAGTGCCAGAGGCTGGGACAGAGGAGGTGGAGGATCAAACTTCTTCATCAGCAGCAGCACCCAGGACTAAGGATAACAAGTACAGTCCTGGTCCTGTGCACTGGGGAAATGTTGATGAGTCTGTGTGGGCGTATTGGGCTGAGAAAGGACCAGGGAGTGGTCAAAATATGGATGGAAACGTTGAAGCATCAGAATGGGTGTACAAACATCAGAAGCAGCTCTTCTCCAGATCACACTTTAAATGCAAGCTCGTAAATGTTGAGTACATCCAAAGGCAGTGGCTGCTGTACTCTCCATCCACTGGAGCTATGTTTTGCTTTGCATGTCACATTTTCAGTGATGCTAAAAATCAGTCACTCTGAAACGGGTTTCAGTGACTGGAAACGCACAACAGACCGCATGAAGGAGCACGAAAACAGCGAACATCACAGAAAAGCAATGTTGACATATATTAAGCTTTCTACAGCCAGTGGAAGGATAGACACAGATGTAGTGATATTCTGTCAATGTTATGGACGATTGCTAAATCATAAATACCTCGTAATTATTAGCATAATAAAGGGGCACCACCTGATAATTCAGGAAAATAATTTATAGGTCTTATGTCAGTCTCAACTACTGAGTAGTGAATTCTACCATTTTAAAGAGCAAACCCAATAAATTACACACAGACAAACTATTTCAGAATATACCTTGTATTAATTGATTCAGAGGTAACAATGCAGACAGATCATTTGGGCAGACAGAGACAATTATCATCAAGCCTTGAGGTTTAATAATAAGCGTTAATGTCATTCCATAATAACTCTAGCATCATTCTAACTGAACCACTTAAGCTAATCTAAACTAACAAAGATTATAAGAAACTTAAAGGTTAATGAAAGAAATTGTTAATTCATCGATATAAGAGGGGACGTGAATTATGCATGAAATAAACTCGCCAAACCTTCTTCAATACTAACTTAATGATCCAGAAACTTCACCACCACTTCAGCTGAGCACACCGTCAACAGAGAAAGTATGTCTGTCCTACCACTCAGATGCCTTTAAAGTTGTCCCGGGGCACCGGAGCTTGATCGAAGCGGTGCCAGCGATGTCACTGATTTCAGTGCGGTCCCTTGTGGGTACAAACTGAACACCTCGAAGCGGCTGGGATCAGGCTCCAAGCTGGAACCAGGGGTCTACTTCTGGGCACTTGTTGATTGAAAAAGTTCTGATCGAGCTCGCTTCCTGCATGAATCCAGTCCCGCGATATAAAGAAGAATCAACAACTTTGAAGTTACAAAATAAAATGAAATAAAACAAAATGAAAATAAAAATAAAATTGTCCCCTCAGGGAAACTGGAGCGAGTCCTTCACGCTGCTTCTTCCTTCATCATACTCTGACTTCTTCTTCTAACTATTTGCTGCTCAAACTAGTTTCTATTGTCCTGACTCTGAAACTCATGATTTGCTGAAAACAGTCACATGACCTGCCTTCTTACACAGTCTGTTACCACTGAAATTGATTAAACACACAGAAATAGATTGCTTGTGAAGTGATTAAAACAGTACATTGTTTCAAATGATTGAATCACGTAGAAAATACAATAATTCTTTTCTCTTTTTTTTTTTATCAGAGTGAGAAATACAGAAAAACATTTGTTCGTGGTGTAATTATAAAACCAGTCTTTTGGGGGCACTCTAAAACCATAAATGAGATAGTATGTAAATGGTTTCTTTGATGCTGGTGTAAGTGATAAACTCAGCAAGAAATTCGGCTTCAAAGAGGGTTCCAGGCTGCATAATCTACTTTTGGTAGACTTACAGTCTGCGGATGGTTTGAGTTCTTTGTGATAAGCGGCCATTTTGAGTGCATCAAAGGGTTCTTACACAGTACTCAATCAACAGGAGGTCTGTTGCATCCTGTTGTTATCTTACCACTCGTAGATAGTAAACAAGCTTGGAGGTAAATGAATAAGTCACTGTTCTCTTGCAGACATGGAGACGAAGAATGTGTGGGCTAAAGTCTTGAGGTAGAACTTTCTTCAGGTTACTGCTACACAGAACTAAAAACCAGTTTGAATCTGAGTGTGCGTATTGGACTGAAGTGTTGGGAAGAGTTGTGTCTGTTGTCAGGTTTTTGGCAGAGAGAGGACTGGCTCTTAGAGGCTCCAGTGACGTTTTTGGCAGGACTGATAATGGGAATTAACTGGGTATTTTGGAGTTAATCAGCGAGTTTGATCCCTTTCTGAAGTCTCACATAAAAAAATAAGGAAATGCAGGTGCAGGGACACCTTCAGGTCTTTCTTCCACAACATGTGAGGAGTTTATTCAGCTGATGGGTGAGCATGTTTTATCTGAAATAGTCCGTGAAGTAAAAATGGAAAAATACTTCTCAATCAGTGTTGACTCGACGCCTGATGTAACACATATTGATCAGCTTACATTTGTGTTAAGATATGTGTCACCTGAAGGACAACGCTTTCTGAAGGTTTTACAAATAGAAAGTCATGCAGGAGAAGCATTGTGTGAGTCTGTACTCATGTTTTGGAAGAGATGAACAGTGATGTTGCAAACTGCAGGGGGAAATGTTATGATAATGCTGCCAACATGTCTGGAGTACATAAAGGATTACAAGCACGCATAAAGGAGATCAACCCATTAGTTGAATGGATTCCATGTGCAGCACACACACCGATTAGGTTGGAGTCAACAGTGTTAATTGCTGTTCCAGTTTGTGCAAAATCTATTCAACTTCTGCTCCAAGTCAACAGCAAGGTGGAAGTTAGTTACAGATGGACTGCAGCCAAACGCAAACAAGCGCATAGAAACACTGAAATCACTCAGTAACACAAGATGGGCTGCACAGGCAGATACCACACAGGCAGTATATATTAACTATGCAAACATTAAAAAATCATTAAAAATATTGCAAATGACACTAATCAAAATGCAGCAACTAGAAATGAAGCAAGATCTCTTCGACAAAAAAATGGACAAGCTTGAAACTGGTTTTATGTGCACACTGAGGCATTGCATTCTCCAGCGGTTTGAAAAAGCAAGTGCTGCCTTGCAGGCTGTGGAACTGGATTTGTGTGAAGCTGTGGACTTGGTGGGATCCTTGCGAGACTACAGTGAAGGTCTGAGAGATCAGTTTGAAAGGTTTGAGACTCAAGTGAAGGGGTTGTCTCCAACAGTTTCAGATGTTTACAAAGCTGGTAGTCAAAGACAAAAAAAAACAAAAGCAGCTTTTGGAGAAAGCACCACCTCAGAGGTCGAGTTATCAGCTCGATAAAAATTCTCCACCAGTGTTGTTGTTGGTGGTTGTTGATAGACTACGTCCTGAAATGGATCGCAGGTTTGCTGCATATGATAACCTCAACACTTCTGGCTTCCTGAACAACCTCTGTGACACTAAGAGCTCAGAAACAAAGCATCACATCTCCAAAGTACATATTCAGCTGACCTGGAGATGGCCTTTGTGGAGGAGACTGTCCAGTTTAAAGACTTTCTTCATGGTAAAGGCATCACATCTGCTCCACTGCTTTTACAGTTAATCAGAGAAAAAACCTGGAGGACATCTTCCCAAATGTGGACATTGCATTCAGGCTCTACCTGACATCCCTGTCACAAATGCAACTGGTGAGCGATCATTGCCAAAGCTTAAAATAGTGAAGAATAGACTCAGATCCACAATGGGACAGGAAAAACTGAATCTTTTGACTCTCATGTCTATTGAGAGTGATCTGGTGAGAAAGTTGGACTTTAGTGATCTTCTCAGGGACTTTGCTGCAAAAAAATCCAGAAAAGTAAGAATCTGTTCAAGGTTACTTTCAAACTAATGCTTATAAGGTTTGTCTATGATAACCTTGGACTCATTTGACTGAAAAGGATCGGTATTACTGGTTACAGTATTCTGTTTAAACTTTCAAAGCTGCAGTGTTGCCATTTCTCTTGACTGTAGAAACACTACACTAAAAAAAAAAGAAAAGTCTGTTGGGTTTACTGTCTGAGCAGATAAATACTTTTTTGGCCTTTCTTGTTTTTTTACTGTTTGCAATGAAAATCAGTTTTATTTTCACTTGTGAAGGAATTCTAAATGCTGGTTTGTTTGTACACGTATCACTTGTTCATGTGGCTTTGTAAAATATACTTCAGTGTAGCACGTACGTGCACTCTGTTTTTTTAAAACGTGTAGATTTGAAATAAATAGGACTGTTCAAAGGAAGTAACTTTCAGCTTGTAAACATTTCGAAAAATTGTGTGTGTGTGTGTGTGTGTGTGTGTGTGTGTGTGTGTGTGTGTGTG
>NW_013953040.1:44215-46506 GCF_001266775.1 Austrofundulus limnaeus
TATGAGCTGCAGAGTATACCTCTATAAAATGTGTGTGTGTGTGTGTGTGTGTGTGTGTGTGTGTGTGTGTGTGTGTGTGTGTGTGTGTGTGTGTGTGAAACTGTATAGCCATAAATAATTAGGGGCCCGTTATTGGCTCAAGCCCAGGGGCCCGTATCCCCCCGAGTACGGCCCTGTTAGTGACGATAAAAGTTTAAAGTTGTCCCACTGTCTCTGAAAGTGAAGCACTGCTGAATGTACAAGTGGCTGTACACTTTCTCCTGGTTGTTGTTGTTTTACAGTATTATTTATGAATAATGTTGCCAATTTTTTACTTAAATTTTTGAAGACATCCTTCACCGCTCCCAGAGAACCACGGCTCACTTTGTGGGAGTGCTGCGTGAGTGACGGGGGCTGGGGGTGGGTGACAGCTGGGAACAAAAATACATAAACAGCAATAAGTCAGGTTTGGATTTGAGTCAGGATGTTTTAAATCCAATGAAAGCAAGAATGTTAACTAATAAATTGGACAATAATCTGGCTGTTTAGTGATATTTCCACACTTGTGGTTTTGACTGGTTTTTAAATAAAACTCCGAGTCCTCAATGTCCGAGACCGAGACAAGACCAAGACCATCAAAAACTGGTCTTGAGATTTCAAATACTACAACACTAATGGTAAGAATGAAATGATGACATTATTGAATCGTAAAACTGGAAGAGTTTGCAATCACGAGTGAATAAACAAACAAACAAACAACAAAATAAACACTAAAGGGAAGTTTTGAGGCTGGAGTGAGGTGAGGGGAGTTTGTTTTATTTGAGAAATTAACTAAGGGGTCCTAGTTAAATGAGAGAAAAATCGTTTCGATTATCAAATGAAATCAAATTAGTCTGAGCACCTGTGTGTCACCAGGACAAATGTTCACTTTTACCCTTTTGTTCTGCCGTGTGGGTACCAGGAGGGGTCAGCGACTGAAGGTCGTCTCCCAGGTGGGCTCTTCATACAGCTGGATGACAGGCCACAGGGGTTTGCCTGTACTGGTCCCAGTGGTCAGAGGAGGGGTAATTCTCTGGTGACGATGTGGTCTGAAACTCTTGTTAATTTGATTTCAACTTTGTGGAGAAAAACGGACTAAAAACGACGCATGAGTTACAGCTTTTTAAATTTGTATAAAAATCAAAGCTCATGTGTTGAGCTGACGTGAAACAGCAGCTGTGAGTCCAAACCAGCAGGAGATGCAGAAGGACCACAGTCCTGTCCGGTCCCTGGGAGAAGGCCTGACAGGCAGGGTCTCTGCTGAGCTGCTGAAATCTTCCAACTCACTCTTCTTCTCTCTAATTAGGGAGTGCGCTGACTTTTTAAAACATTTGTTTGGGACGAAGTTAAGTTGTTAGTTGGTCAATAAAAATGTTTCACTTTATACAGGAAAAGGTTTCAGTGAGTCAAATCTGATGGAGGTAAAACAAAAACAAGGGTGTGTTCTAGTTTATCTGGCCTTTACCTAAAAAAGGAAAAAGCGGAGATATCTGGGTTTTGCCTCAGGAATAAAATTATCACAGTTAATTATTAAAATTCGAGTCCTAAGTTTCTAAGGATAAAATCATGGAATAAAACACATCTTCTTCAGGAAAACATTTCATCAAACAATTAACACCACACAGTTATTCTACTGAGTCCTCAGTGTGTAAATACTTAGTTAAAACAAGAACATAGAGCTTCAATGGGTTTTGTTTTTTCTGTAAAGAGAAACAGGTAAATCACATTTCTTTGGTTCAGATATATGAAAACAGACAGTTGGATAAAAACATTCAATCTTTTCTTGTCCTTTTTTATTTAATCATGAATGGTAGATTCTGGTTCCTTTGTTCTCAGTCGAGCTGAAGAGTCGGGTTAAAGGAATTTATGATCCCTTTGAGGAGGAACCAACAGGCAGTCCTGATGGGGGATGGAAGCAACAGGAACTCATCAGAATGTAAATTCTTTCAGTTTGACTGCTGGGCGTCAGGAAGTCTGGTGGGTGAAGGTGTGAGATGTTGATTCAGCCTCAGATGAAACAGTCTGAGGTCAAAACTGAGGTTTCCTTCCTTTCTGAGCCGTTGTCATAGGAACGAGTGAAATTAATCAGAAATGATGATTTCTACGCAGGAAAATGATACAGCCCCTTTGATATAATATGAAAATATTTTTATGTTTTTGTTTAGTTTTGTTTTTATAAATTACTATTGTTTGAATTTATTCTTTAAAAAAAGGGCAGACATTAAAATATATTTTTCTTCTTTCTGCTGCCTTTCATTTTATTTATATATATT
>NW_013953040.1:47586-49307 GCF_001266775.1 Austrofundulus limnaeus
GATAACAGCAGACTGACTGCTGGTAAAATATACGACAGGTCTGGACCACTCCTGAATTTTGTTCGTATCTGAAAAAAATCTTAGAATATGAAAACATTGGTGAATKBCACAAATTCTCCTAAATCACTCGTACGCACAATTTAAGAACAAATCTGTGCGTACCAACGGTTCTTGCATGAGGTCCATTGTTTTTGTGCATACACACCATTGATACATGAGGCCCCTGGTGAAGATGCTGGCTGAAGTTGGTAAGAGTGAGTCATTATCCACAGTGAAACAAATACTGTATCAATATTACAAAGTGGCTCAAGGATAACAAAGTCAATGTTTTGGAGTGTCCATCATGAAACCCTGACCTCGATCCTACTGAAAACTTCTGGGTAATGCTGAAAGGAGTAAGGCGAGCTACAAACATGACTCAGTTCAACCAGTACTGTAAGGAGGAATGGGCCAGAATTTCTGCCAGTGATTGTGAGAAGCTTGTGGAAGGATTTCCAAAATGTTTGCCCAAGTCATACAGTTTAAGGGCAATGGTACCAAATACTAATGAAGGGTATTTAAACGTTTGACTTTGAATAAAGTAATAATAATAATAATGTATTAGTCTTTTATAGCGCTTTTCAAGACCCTCAAAACACTAAAATTTTCATTGCATCATTCATTCATTCACACACACACACACACACACACACACGATAGTAAACTACACTGTAGCCACAGCTGCCCTGGGGCACACTGACAGAGGTGGGGCTGCCATGCACCAGTGCCACCGGACCCTCTGACCACCATCAGTAGACAAGTGGGTGAAGTGTCTTGCCCAAGGACACAACGACTGAAACAGCTGGACTGGGGATCGAACTGGTGACCTTCTGGTTCCAGGACAACTCCCCTCCACCGTGGCCGCCCAAATTTAAATAAAAATTGCCTTAAAAATTCTCTTTATTCTGGTATTTAGCAAAAAATAAAACAAAGATAATAATGAATAAAAATTGGTAATCCTAACTGACCTAAAACAGGAAGTTCATTCTGATTTCAAATTAGTGTGAAAAAAAATGCATATACGTCTTTCTACAGTTTATGTAAACTTCTGGTTTCAACTATAATTTCTTATCAATACTACATCCCATATACTTTATAAGCATTTCTCATGAACCTGACAGATTTATGTCTGAGGCTGTAACATGGTAGTGTGTTGCTGTGTTGTTACGGTCACACCACCCTGAAAACACCAGATCTCTTCTGGGCCCTCACGCATTAAGGACTGTGCAGTTCTCACACGAAAAGTTGACGTACAGACAAATTTAGAAAAGTGCTCCGCACCAAAATATTTAAATGTATAAAACTGTGCGTACGCAGGTTCCTACGCACCTTTCCTTTATACATCCTTATGAAGGTGGAACTGAGACTCCTCCCCCTGACACGCCTCCATTTAAATCTGTAAAACAGGTGTAAATGTGTCCAGGTGCGAGATTCTCCTCAGATTGTCCTCTCTGTGGGATCAGACATGATTTTTAGACGCAGGAAAAATATACATTAAATACCATACCATACCAACTTTATTTATAAAGCACTTTAAAACAACCACAGCTGATACAAAGTGCTGTACATTAAAACAACAACATAATAAAAAGTGATTAAAAACGGTTTAAAAACAAAAACAAACAATTTAAAACTAAATCCCGCTGGTGTTGAAAGCCAAGTAAAACAGATGGGTTTTAAGA
>NW_013953040.1:52052-57731 GCF_001266775.1 Austrofundulus limnaeus
GTGTGGAGGGGCTTGAACGCCGACCACTGGCACCAAGCAGACATCCACGGGATCCAAGAAACGGTGTGGCACCCGAGAGCCCAGAAACGATCCACGCGATGATCGGGTAAAAGCAGAACAGTRCGTCATGTAAAACTTCAGCTTCACCAGCCGGCCGCTTCGTCTACCGCGACGACGATGACGTCTCCACCGTGAAAGCAGCGCAGGAACCAGAACAAGTGGCTCCGTATCTCCAACAGAAACGGGGGCAGGGATTGTTGGCCAGCAACATCTAATAACTCCAAATCCTGGACCAAAGGTTGGAGGTCTATCAGTGTGTTAAATGAAGAATGAGTGATAAAATTTGTCTAAATAAGTAGTGGAGTGTAAAAATGAGTTTGCCACTCACAAAGGTGTGTGTGTGTGTGTGGTTGAGTGTGTGCATGTGTGAAGCTGCTGTCTTCAGCGTTGCATGAGGCTGACAGACATTTCCACCTTTACACGTCTTTAATGACTGTAAACACTGAGGAACTGATGAGTTTGAACTTAGAAAAATATTTATTAAATAGTTGAAGTGAAGAAATGAGGCACCACAAGTTTCTGCCACAGTGTGATTTATATTTTAGAATCATGAAGTCTTTCATTCAGATGCATGGCTCGACTCTGAACTACAGTCACATACCTGACTGTAATTTGTTAGGTGTGACAAAAAATATAAACACACTGTCCTCAATTCTTGTGGGGACATCAACCTGCAGAACAGCTGACATTGATCCATAAATTACACAGCAACAAATGTATTGTGTGCATGTTGTGGAGCTGAGGAATCATCACAGCTGAGCTGTTCTCAATCTGCTGAGTCTACAGTTTTTCTCAGTGAGAATTAAAAATGTTTTTTAGACAGTTCACACATTTTATTCTCCTCAACTGTGTGTGCACCTCGCAGGCCTGCGCTCTGCGTGTGTTTCCATGACAACAATAAAACCAGTTTACAGACTGGACTGAGGGTCTCTGATCAGTTTCAGACTGATCTGTTTTCTTGTCTGAGGTTAAATGATTTGCAGTTTCATCATGGTTCAGTTTAAACAATAAAAACTCAAAGTAAAATAAAAATCTAACAGCGTGTTCAGAGGCTCCTTACATCCAGAAAACACAACAGAGTCATATTTCTGTGGATTCAGCTCAGATTCATGACTTCGTGAGTTAAAACTGTCGACTGAAAAACTTTGTGTGTCTGCTGCACATTCTCACAGCTGATGAAAAGTGTGCGTATATTCACGCAGACTTTCACGCAACGTTGGTTTTCATACATCCCAACGTGGCGTAAAACCTGGCGCACAACTTTTTATGCGTACGCTCCGTTGATACATGAGGCCCTGATCTTGGAAGCTAAGCAGGCTTGGGCCTGGTTAGTACTTGGCTGGGTACTTAGATGGGTGACTGCCTGGGAATGCCAGGTGCCGTACCAATGTAGAAGCTGTGCCCACATTGAAACATTAGCAATAGAAAACCTTTGACCATAAAGGTCATCTTCAATGAAGGACGTCGAATCAATCAGTGTGTTAGTTAAAGCAATGTGTTGAATCAAAAAACTGGGGCCTATTTTTTCTCTTTAAGCAGGAAATGTTTGGAATCATAAAACCTTAATCAGCCATCACATAACAAACACAAAAAACTGACAAGATCTCATCTACACCTTTTATTTAAAAACACCAATGAAACAAATATTACAGAATGAGCATAAATTTTTTTTTGACAGACTCGTTTCAAACAAGAACATAAACAGTTTGATACTGAAGATTTACAGAAACTTGACTAACTTTAGAAAAAAAAAGGATCAGTGAGCAGGAACTAAATCCAGCAGAGAAATAAAGCGTAAGTGAAAAACAGGAACATCTTTGAACAATTTGGTTCTCTCCAGAACCAAACCAGAGTGTCTAAAAATATCAAACTACTATAGAGATGGCAAGGGAACAGTATGGCATCGTGTTTCAAAGCCAGTGTGGTTTAGTTTGGGCAATCAGAAGCAGATCAAACAAGCATCCCTGCTCCCTATCTGGAGGAAGAAGAAAATTATTAAAAAAATAATCAAACTAACTTTTTGAATATGCAAGGGGCTCCTCTGGATCTCTGAGGGTCAGTATTCCTGAAGTTTTTATGGAACCTTAATAAACTGATACAAAAACCAGCTAGCCTAAGCTCCCATTCATGCACTTCTCTAACCTATTACTCAAAGTTAAAATCATACTCAAAGATCTGGGTGGTCATGTCTGAGGGAAGGCCCAGGGTTTCTGGGGTGGTTTCCATTGCTGCGGCATCCATTTTATTGGTCGTCTCAGTCTTTGAATGGGATTCTGGATCAGAAACATCGAAACCTTTAGAGTCTGAAGTTGTGGAGTCATGGTCTCCTAATGCCGGTTCCAGATCTGTCTGGCTCTGCTGCTGCTGTCTGGTCTGATATCTGGTCTGAGACCGGGTTTGTCGAGTGGGTGCAGAAGCAGGAGGGGTCTTTCTTGTTGGTGTTGACTTGCCTCTGGTTTTGGGGCCTGGTTTGAGTTTAGACTGTGGTGATAGAGCTGTTTCTGGATGGGGCAGGGATTCAGGTTGAGCCTCTGCTTGGAAATGAGGAGCTGGTTGGGGGAGGGATTCAGGTTGAGCCTCTGCTTGGAAATGAGGAGCTGGTTGGGGGAGGGATTCAGGTTGAGCCTCTGCTTGGAAATCAGGAGCTGGTTTGGGCTGAGATTCAGGTTGAGCTTCTGCTTGGAAATGAGGAGCTGGTTTGGGCTGAGATTCAGGTATTGGTTCCTGATTGGGAGCCTGGTTTACAGATGAACTCTGATCACAGTCTCCTAGAGATGGTTTGGGTTGGATCGTTGGCAGCACCTGAGTCATTTGAGCTGTGGTGGGCTGAAGGGACCAAACAGAGGTGATCTGAATATCTGATTCAGTTTGAATTTGCTGATCTGGAGGACAGATTTTTAAGTCTGTTTCTGGAGATGTTTGGACCTCAGTCAGAATTTGGGTTTGGGTGAAGGAAATAGATTGATTTTGAAGTTCTGTTTGAGGTTTTGATTCATTCTGGGGTTTACTTAGAGGTTGATCTTGAGTTTGGGATTGTGGTTTATCTTGAGGTTGGATTTCAATTTTGGACTGAGGTTGGGCCTGAAAACCGGGCTGTGGTTGTGGCTGAGGTGCTTCTGAAACTAGAAAAATACTTTTGTTGCATGTTTCTGGTCTGGGGAGGGAGGAGAGGCCTTGCTGACTACTACTACTACTACTGTAAAAGATACCAATTAAGTCCTGGGCTTTGGCTGCAGCCAGGTTGTTCTTCACTATATCAGGTTTGGGTGGTCCCAATGGTTTGTTTATGAAAGGTGGTGGTTTGACAAACACAGTGCAGGTTTGTTCACTTTCTGGGACACCAGGAGCTGCCACATCAGAAACAATCTTGATCATTGCTGGTTCTGCAGGTGGATACTTAGACAAAGCATCCTGACAGGACTCTGGGTTCCCTTCTACTGGAACAGGTTTAGTTTCAGAAGTTGCCTTTGACTGGATTGGAGACAAAACTGTTGGAGCAGAATTAACCAGAATGGGCGGAAGTTTAGACTCGACTGGTGGAGGTCTGAAGTCGACTGGTGGAGGTCTGAAGTCGACTGGTGGAGGTCTGAAGTCGACTGGTGGAGGTCTGAAGTCGACTGGTGGAGGTCTGGACTCGACTGGAGGAGGTCTGAAGTCGACAGGAGGAGGTCTGAACCCGACTGGAGGAGGTCTGAACCCGACTGGAGGAGGTCTGAACCCGACTGGAGGAGGTCTGAAGTCGACTGGAGGAGGTCTGGACTCGACTGGAGGAGGTCTGAAGTCGACTGGAGGAGGTCTGAAGTCGACTGGAGGAGGTCTGAAGTCGACTGGAGGAGGTCTGAAGTCGACTGGAGGAGGTCTGGACTCGACTGGAGGAGGTCTGGACTCGACTGGAGGAGGTTTGGACTCGACTGGAGGAGGTCTGGACTCGACTGGAGGAGGTCTGGACTCGACTGAAGGAGGTCTGGACTCGACTGGAGGAGGTCTGGACTCGACTGAAGGAGGTCTGGACTCGACTGGAGGAGGTTTGGACTCAGCTAGGACTGGTTTAGACTCAACTGGAGAAGGTCTAGACTCTATAGCAGGTTTAGAAACTTGCAGATTTTGTTTAGCTTTGGATGATAAAGCTTTTGACTCAGTTGAATCAAGTTTAGGTTCTCCATGTGTAGTATTAACCTTAGACAATTCAGGTTTTGACATTGATGGAGGAAGTTTAGGACCAAATAGTTCTGATTTAGTTACTCCTGGTGCAATGTGGACTGAAGGGAACAGGTTTGTCTGGATAAGTGGTGGCCTGACAAGGGGACCAGGTGCAGCTCCTACTATACTGGTGTTTGGGGATCTCAAATTAAGGAATGTATTAAGTGACGCAGGTTTTCCAGCCATGGCTGCTCTCCTCACCTGATTAGTAGGTGCACGGAGGTCTGGGCGAATCTTTCCTCGACCACTCTTATACCAAGATGGAGGCATGAGTGGTTCACCTGCCAGCTTACTTGAAATCTCTTGTGCAACAGCCAAACACTTTGCAAATGAATCCTCGGCGGTGGATTCCTGCTCTTTTGTATCCATTTCTTCTTCTTCTTTAAGGAAATCTGCTGCTATTTTCTGTGCCTCCTTTGCCAGCTGGTTCTCCTTCTTCTTCCATGTGAACTTTCCAAAAGAAGTGGTTGCAGCTGGTGCTTTACCAGCTTCCAAGCTCTGTTTGCGGAGCTTAGCTCTCATGGCTGGACTGGGTCCACAGAAAATTTTTGGCGGCTCATTTGGTTTTAGTTCAGGAGGTTCAGAGTTGCTGTGGTCCGGTTTTCCTGAATTTCCTGAAGGTTTGTCTGTCCCCATTTCAGCCTGAGTTTTTCGTTCATCGTGCTCCTTGCTGTATTTAGATCTATTGTCTGAATATTTTTCATGCTTATATTTGTCTTCATTGTCTCGGGGGCTGTACTTTGGAGGCTCATTGTATCGGTCCTCATCTTTGCGATAACGGTACCGATGCTCTTCATCTCGGTTGCTGTTCTTGTACCGAATGTTCCGGTCCTCATTGTCTCTGCTGTAGCGGTATTTGTCATCTCTTTTACTGTGTTTATACTTGTCATCCTCATCTTTCTTGCTGTAAGAATACCTCTCCTGTTCCTGGCTCTTTTTAAAATCGTCTTTCCTGCACAGCTTTGACTTATTTACCTCTTCTTCATTTTTAACCTTCAATTTTTCTTCCTTGTGCAGAGCAGAATCCTCTTCAATTTTTTCTTTATCTTTTTTCTCCTTTTTAGGTTTGATCTTTTCTTCTTTTTCTTTGCTACTTTTGTCGTCATCATCATGTTTACGTTTCTTTCCACTCGTCTCTAAAGATAAGCCGGCCTGGCGATCCAAGTTCCTTCTCTGCTCATACAGTGGATTCTCATACATTTGGTTCTGTTGAAGAACATATCAAAAAAGAATGATCACAAATCTACAATAATTGTAGTCCAACTATGTACAGTGGGGAAAATAAGTATTTAGTCAGGCACCAATTGTGCAAGTTCCCCACTTAAAAAGATGAGAGAGGCCTGTAATTGACATCATAGGTAGACCTCAACTATGAGAGACAAAATGTGAAAAAAAATTTGAGAAAATCGTTTTGTCTGA
>NW_013953040.1:59121-61818 GCF_001266775.1 Austrofundulus limnaeus
TATATATATAGACAAGCCATAATACTTATTAATGCATTGGTCTTATTTAGTGCGTTTTAGGACACTCAAAGATGCTTTACATACCTTTACTGTGGTTGAGTGGTTAAGGGAGTTGTCCTTTAAATCTGAAAGTTGGCGGTTAGATTCCCTGCTAGTCCCTTCGAAGTGTCCCTGGGCAAGACACTTCACCCCCACTGCCTCTGATGCAGACCCATCATTGTATGAATGTGATTGGCACTGATTAGTCTCCATAGACTGAATAGTATGTTAGCTTTGTAGAGACCTATAGAGTGCTGTGTGAATGGGTAAATGATTGGATAGAAAGGAGCTATTTAAGTACAGTTCATTTACCATCCTTCATTCACACACTGATGGTGGTAAGCTACAATGTAGCCACAGCTGCTCTGGGGCACACCGACAGGCAGGGCTGCCATCCTGTGCCACCGGCCCCTCTGACTACCATCAGTGGGCATGGTAGGTGAAGTGTCTTGCCCACTGACACAACTGAGACCGCTGGAATGGGGGATTGAACCAGCGACCAACTGGGTACAGTAAGACTCTCCTAACCACTCTTTCTCTATCAGCTACAATCCACACCTGAATGATGGCTTGAAGAAACAGGTCCACTTATAGAGGAAACCAAAATATGTTGTCTCTGTTATCTCATTTTAAGGCATTTAAACTGTAGGATGGTGAGGAAACATGGTTTTGGCACAGTGACTTTTATGACCGTTATCTGACCATGACTAGCTGTAGTTCAAAGTTGAAATAAAACAGAAACTCTGACCTGAGCCGTTGGTTGTGAAATTGGCAGGAAAAAGAAATAAGGAATCCTTAGGTTTACTGGCTGTTTAAACAAAGCAGCCCGTCACCTGCTTTAATACCTTGTAATTCTCATTATGAACATGCGTGATGACGTGTTCTTCAGCACAGATGGCATCTCCATAAAACTCTTTGCAAAGCAGGCAATAGAACCCTTTGACAGGAACCAGGAACTCTGAACCTGTAGACAAACACAAACAGGACTTTTGAAACCCACAAGCTGTGACAAAATAAGATGCTCATCATATTTACCTGGACATCACCACTTTGAGACCTGTCAGGAGAGAGTTTCAGAGAAAGTTTTGTTTCCAGGAACAGAAGGTCAAGAGGTCAAAGGTTACTTCAGAGCAGAACATTATGGAAAATTATTGGAATAGCTTTGGATCTTTGTTGAGGACACATGAAAAGCAACAGAACTGAGAGAGATGTAAACATAAGTTTCTCCTGCAGTGCCACGTAGTTAGCACTGTTCATAAAGAGACAGAGAAACTGCAGCAGAGATCCAATATGAGTTCCACCTGGAAGCAGAAGATAGCTAACAACGTTCAGTGGCTCAGACTCCAAATCATGACATGTTATGATGACATCACAAGAGTATGAGGCGACATTTTACGCTACCTTTGGCAGGTTTAGTTTGCTTCTCTGCTTCCATTGTGTTCTTGGAGATTTTAGTGAGACTTGAAGCCCAGGGCCGGTGGTACGGGTCCAGAGTCTGGAAAAAAATAAAATACAGACGAGCTGTGAAGAGTATTAAACATCAAATCACTTTTTGATAAAGATTCATGTTCAGTCTGATTTTAAATCTGATAACTTATTATAAACAAACCTTTCGATGAGCTTTGCTGTGCAAGTGCGTGAAAAAATCAAACATGGAACCAGAGGTAACATTACAGTTTTTACACCAGTGGTTCCCAGCATCATAGTACTCAAAAGGGTCAGGAGGTGGAGCCTGTGCTGGAGCAGCGGCGGGTGTTTTGTCTGGAAGTGCCTTGGTCTGAGCAGGTGGGGTTGGCTGTAAAATAAAGATGGAGGAGTGTCATGGCAACAGGAAGAATGTGACACAGTCAAGCCTCAGGACTTGTTCAGGTTCAAACAGCTCAACAAAATAAAAAAAATAATAAAGTGCCTTACCTTTGGGGTGCTCCAATACTGAAGACCAAAATATACCAATGCGTTTGTCGTTTTCTACTCTAACTGAATCACCTGACGGAATGGTTCAACGCGACAGAGTCCTGACTTGTTTTATTTAAGATGTCAACAGACATCTTACAAGCCTGGTTTTTAACAATAAACTTTAGTACAGAAATTTAATAAATGCAGCTGGAAGTTGTAGAAACAAACGTCTGAGCGAACGTCCCATAAAACCTGTAATTTAGTCTGAAATGCTACGTCATTCAACCTACATGGAGCAGGTAAGGAAATGTCAATCAATATTAGTCTTATAAAACATTGAGTTTAGAAAGGCAATTGCAATCATCATTACACTGAGTCTAACAGACTGGTAACTGGTCTGAACTTACATAGTGCCTTATCAAGTCACAACAGACTTCAAAGTGCTGAACACTTCAACCATTCACACTCTGATGGTGGTAAGCTACATTGTAGCCACAGCTGTCCTGGGGCACACTGACAGAGGTGGGACTGCCATGCACTGGCACCAATGGACCCTCTGACCACCATCAGTAGGTAAGGTGGGTGAAATGTCTTGCCCAAAGACTCTACCATTGATCAGTATTACTGGACTGGACATCAACTACAGCTGCTATAGCTAATGATGCACCTCTGTAGGCACCATTACTATTCACCAAGTCAAGAACCATTACTATTCACCAAGTCAAGAACCATTACTATTCACCAAGTCAAGAACCATTACTA
>NW_013953040.1:62424-66592 GCF_001266775.1 Austrofundulus limnaeus
GTCAAGAACCATTACTATTCACCAAGTCAAGAACCATTACTATTCACCAAGTCAAGAACCATTACTATTCACCAAGTCAAGTCAACAGAACGGTACAGTTCCTATATGGGCTGTGCATCAATCGGTCACATGGCTTAAATTAAAGCTGATAAATTGTAGATGTCGTGATATGTAAAATATGTATTTACCCAAAAAATAAATCTGTACGCAGTCTGGGAACTTTTCATTATAGGTATTTGGTAATGAATTTACTGTAGAAGCCCCTTATGTCAACTAAAACTAAATGACACACGTTATGTTATAGTATTGAGATTCAATACGAAATCTAAAACAATGTCACTTACATAAAGAAACTGAAGAATGTAATTATTCATGTGTGTCTAATTCTGTATTTGTTTCCTGGTTCTTGATTCACACCGAAGTGACTGAAGACAAATTCTTACACTTGGTCATAAAATAAATGCGGTCAGCCCCTCCACCACTTAGGAAGCTTACGATTGTATGAGTTTTTTTACTATAAAATCATAAACTAAAGGACATAATGTTGGTATCAGTAATATAGATCTACACAGTTCAGCCTAGTAGTAGTAAAGGTAATTTTACTGTTGTCCTAACATGACAAAAATATAAATAAATTATAATTTGTTGGAACAGCAAATTAGTCTTTCAGTGGATTTACCCAACAAAAGGTTGTCAAAATCAAGCTACCAAACTGACCTACTTCCTGCATCTCCACCATTTTTTAAATTAAATATATTTTAATAACCTGTGAAATGTAATAACCTTTGATCTTGTTGTCACAGTGTTGACAATTTATGGCAAAGCATTGCACCATTTTTTGATATTCCTTGTGTGACWGTCTGCTGCATGTCATTTTTATGACCATCCATGGATGTTCCCCAGTCCTGACTCAGTGCAGACCAATGCACATGTAAAAAAAAAAATACTAAGAATATTCGGATTCTATAGTTAGGGTGTAGTTTAATGTGTTTAGCATTTAATTTAGTCAGTTTTAGTGTGCTTGAATCAAAGTAATAAGGTAATTTCTGAACATGGAGCTGCAGCTGTACAAGATGAAAGATGGTGACATGGACGTAACGATGGACCAAGCCACAGATGGAGAAAAAATAAATAAAACTGAGGAAGTAGGCAAAGCACTAGTTGTTTTAGAAGAGGAACGAGGAGGGCCAGTCTGTCCTGCGAAGACCTATTCGCAGTAATCGCAAAGTGCCAAATATAAACCAGTAATAGTTTTTCTGACCACACAAACAACAGTACAATGTTGCCCAACCTTATACCAAACCTGTTAATAAACCAGTCGTAACATTGATCTTTTTACACATACTAATGCACATGCATCAACTCAAGCACCCTGCATCCCATTACACTCATAGCTACTCTTGGACGTCAACGTCAGAATGAATATTTGTAGTACTTATGAACATAGTATCATGCTACATTAGTGTTACTATTTGATATATTTAGCAGTTCAAGGACCATCATCTTACCTGCCGATCTGACACTCCTGTGGTGACAACACAGGTGAAGCAAGGCCAACACGACCAAACAAACATTTTTTAATAAGTTTTTTTTCCTGATGTTTCAATTTGGAACACAAACCGTTGATAAAAGTAAAGGCAAAGATGAAACATCACACTTCAGAGTCATTTCTAATGTTTTTTGTTGGATAAGCAGGCCATAGTCAGTTATAACAAATCTACACAAATGACATAACATGTTTTGATGTCATATAATCGGAGGTAGACATATCTAGACTACAATGCATTGCAAAATATCACCTTTGACTATGTGCATTAGTACAGGTAAAAAGGTCAATGACTCAGTAAAATAAATTAATAAACCAGAATATAAACTATTTTTAAAAAAAAGAGTAAAGATCCCAGTAGAAAGGTCATTTCACTGTATGATAAAATAGTTCCACAATAAACTTTTTGATAATATTATAATTAAACCATTATTAAACATTTAGACTTTAAAATCAAAACCAGACAATGAGAGTAATAAACCCAACTAGGAACTTAATAAAAATAATTAAGTCAGATATTAAACCAGTTAAACAAGAAATAATCTGGATAATAAATCTGTTACTAAACCAGGGAGTAACTCTGATTTTACACATGTTCAGATATCTGATGAACTTGTTAGTAACTAGATCAAACCTGGTATTAAATCCAGTCAAATAAAAATGATAAAAAACCTGGTAACATGGTAATAAACACCCTAATAAAACATTAAACTAGTAATTAACTGGTGAATAAACTAAACAAAAAATAGGTAAAATGGTTAATTAACTTGTTAAATTATTAATACTCTGAAAAATAAACTTGATACTCAACCAGGTAGTAAATCCTTTTAAAAGATCAGTTAATAAATCTCATAAACCACTTACATTTTATTTGAATAAAGACCAATTAATAAAAGTAAATAAATGTTTTACGTAATAATCCAGATAAGTCAGGTCAAAGTTAATCTGCTACATGATCCATTTCCATCTTGTAACTCTAGGATTGGGCGGTATTGATCATTTTCACAATGCGATGAAGTCTTTAGAAATACAGTGGTATACTTATGACTGCAGGTGGGGGTCCGCACCGTGTTGAGTAATTATAATCACCAGAAAAATGGCTGCTTGTCAGTTTTTACATGTGTAGAGCCAGAGAGGAGTGGAGAAACTGCTGCTCAGGTAGCTGTCAGTCAGGAGGCACAGCATGGCTTTGTCTCTTTACACAATAGAATAGAATAGAAACAGCCTTTACTGTCCCGCACGGGGAAACTCAGGTTCATTATAACAATTCATTGTAGCCGTGTTTCCAATTTTTATTAGAATTTTGAGCTAATTTTTTAATTTCACAAAAAGGAAAAAATAAATGAAGAAATGCGAATCAGACCTTTCTCCATCAACTGGCTTGAAGCGAATCAATTACATCAGACACGTGTGGTAAACAGGAAGTAAAAGGTTCATCTCAGGATAACAGAGAGAAGTTCTCAGGAACGTGTTGCTGCTGTCAGGAAAGTTGTATTTTTTCTGTCATATCAACTAGTTCTGGTGATGTTACTGCTGTCTGGAGACGTAGAGAAAGAAATGTGATTCTCTTCACGTTACAGGAATAACTGAGAATACATCGACAGCAGGAGGAGAGTCCAGGTGCAGTCGCTCTGGTACCAGAACCAGTTTTAGACAGACAGAGAGAACAGCGGATCAACATGTGAGGTAAATGTTCGCTACATCAGAACTTATTCAATAAATGTGTTTCCATCTCTCCTTTTTGTTCATTAACTCTTTTTGGAAAGAAACCAAAAACCACCTGAAGCGAGCGTATCAACTTTTCTGCAAATTAGAGGAAGTTTTTTTAATCGTGCCGTTTCCATTCACCTTTCTGATGCGATACTTTAAAATGTGCATTAAAAACATTGATGGAAACAGGGCTCATGTTGATCAGATCCAAAGAAGTCCAACTACATCTTTTTAGGGTTTTAAGTTAGAAAATAATGGGACTGTTAACATGGTCGTATCAAAGCTGCTGCATGCTTTTAGTGAGGAGCCTTGTGCTGATAAAGGCTGCTGAAGTCATGTCCTCATCTGCAGCCAGGCTAGTTTAATTAAAAATTACCCAAAGTTTAAATGTGAAAGGAGTGAAACCCTGGGCTGGGTGGTCCCTGAAGCTGTCAGTCAGCAGTGGTCCGTCTCTCCAGGAGCTGGAGACACAACGTGTCTGTCACTACCTCACTGAATTATCAGTGTGAACACCTGACAGCCTTCACACTGTTCACATCTTCTATTCTTCCCTTGGTTTGTTGGCTCTCTCTCTTTCCACAGTTTTTATGATATTTCAACCATTCATATATGACAACACTGACTTTTCATATTTCTGCTACTTATACTTTTTTTTTTTTAGTTATTTCCCTTTTTTTTGCCACTGAAAATGAATGGGGCTATTTTCAATATCCTTCAAAATGTTTCTAAATATTTACAGCACCTTACACAGTTTGTTCTGCTTATGCTGCGTTCACACCAAACGTGATTTCAGCTTCAAAATCACAGCCAACGCTGAAGTTGGACACTTGTGCACTTTGAGGTCAGACGCAGGTCAGCTCTTGAAGCGCTGCACGGCAGAGCCTCCCCGCCCCTCCCTCCTCTGTCGGGCTC
>NW_013953040.1:68124-81108 GCF_001266775.1 Austrofundulus limnaeus
GAGCTGCAAAAGTTCAGATTTTCTAACTTCAGCGATTTGCGCCTCATCGCGTCGAACTGCTATATCAGCTATTTGCTGCATGTTTAGCTGGTATTAGCAAAAGTTAGCTTTTTTAAGCTAAACACGTTATTTTTGTAGCTATTGCAACTTTTTTCTGCTAAATTCAGCAAACCTGTGTTTCTTATGCTTCCTTATACTAATTAAAGAACTTCCAGCTAGGTTGTAGCTATTTTACTGAAAGCTTCGTCTGTTTTAGATATTTTAATACAAATGATCATTTTTCAAGTAATTTTTCTGTTTTTTTTTCTGAAAGTTTTGATTTTTTTTACTACCATTTCATCATCTGGGTGCTACTTTCAACTTGAGGGTGCTACCTTCAGCTTATTCTTATGCTAATTTTAACTTTTTGCAGCTACATTAGCCATAATTCTGCTTGTTTCTGCTTTTTCTCTACTATTCACTATTTTTTGTAATTCTTCTACTTTGTGCCATTTATGTTTCCTACAGTTTCTTTCTGCAATATTCAGCTATTTGCTGTAATTTTAGCCAATATTAAGCTGATATTAGCTAAAGTTAGTTCAAATTAATTGAATTTGGCCAATTTTTGATATATTGAGCTAAAAATTAATATATCACAGCTAAGACTTAGCTCTATCAAAAATAGCAGCCAAAAAAAAACCAAGATGGCCACCAAAGCTAGTTTTAAAGGCCTTTTCCTCAGCCACTGTTTGAGATATTGACATGAAAACTTATGTACTGGTAGCTGAGAGTAACCTCTTTCACATTTGAAGCCTCAAAAATGTTCCATAATTGTAGCCAAAGCTATTTCGGCTACTTTTTCTAATTGGAAATGGAGTTTTTCTCAACATCCTTAAATTTCTTCATAATGTTTCTAAATCTTTACAGAACCTTACACAATATCTTATGGTTTTGCTCTTATTAAATTCCTTGTGACAATTTTAGCTACCTTTTTTGTTGTTGCAAATTTTAGCTTTTTTCAAGTATTTTAGCTATATGTCTGTCCTTTTCTGTTATTCTTTTGCTAACTTTTACTTTTTTGCTTCTTTTTGCTATTTTGAGTTATTTATGCTTCTTACAGTTGTTTTCTGCTTTATTCAGCTACTTTAGCATTTAGCTTTTTATGCTAATTCAGCTATATCTTTGCTCCTTATTACTGATTTTCTGCCTTTTTTGCTTCTTTCAGATTTCCAAGTTTAACTTACAATAATACTTTTGCTATTAAACATGTTCAGCTAGTTTTCATCAAAAGGCATCCACACAAGCGTTTTCGCAGGAAATGTAATTCTCTAGTTATTTTTTTTACCATGCTTAGTGTCTCCACTCCCGATTTCTTTTCTAAATGAATTATGGTGGTGAGAACACGTGTCAGTAATGTCATAGGGTGTTCCCAGTTTTAATAGCAGCCTTGTAGAAATTTGTCACTTCACCTAACGTGACTCACACGGTTGTAATTTTTATTCACTGTGACCATATTTTGATATCGTGGTATAACAAAATACCTTCATACCGCCCAAGCCTAGTTAACTCTAAGCTGTTATCACGTGACTGGTCAGGTTCTCCAGTTCTAATGACCAAGGTTCTGTGCAGGAACTATAACCTCCCGATGGTACTTATTTTGTGCAGGGACCTGAACCACTTTAGCAGACTTAATGATAGCGGTTCTGTGCAGGAATCAAAACCATAAACGGACCCTAGCTATGCTTCTGACAGTAACCCTCTGTTATCTCCTCAACAGGAGTTGTACCTTTACTGCTGAGCTGCTGGACGGTTCCTGCCCCTCTGGGTTTCTCTCCAAGTCTTCTTTCTTCTTTGCTTGATGTGGCTCAACCTCCTGAACTTTGGGTTGCTTGCTGGTTCGGCTGGGCATATCTGATGACTTAAGACCGAGTATGAGCGCCACCTTCTCAATTTCGCTGCGTTTTTTCTCAGCAGCCTCGTGCTCCTTGCGAAGGCTTGAGATCTGAGTCATGACCTCCTCCTGCAGACGGCCAATCTCTTGGAGCAGGGGGTCTTTGTGGCCATCTTTCTCCCGGCGCTTCTTCCTCATCAGCTCACCTGGAAACATGTAGTTAGTAAGTAAAGTTTTATTTATATAGTGCCTTTCACAGAAATATATTCACAAGGTGCTGTACAATCAGGGAAGGGGGAGGGGGCAGTTAAACACATTCAAGAAGACATACATGACAAACATGGGGGAACAGATGAAACCAATCATGCAGCAAACACAGTTGTGCTACCTTCAACAACAGCTTGAAATACACAAAAGTAAAGTTGAGTTAAACAACCCGCGAGAGAACAAGTCAGCTTGGGATAAACACTGCCATCAAAGCTATGCTGCTGGGAGCCAGATGGATAAACCAATTGTTTTGGAAACAAAGCAGCCTTGAAATTTCTGCTGCTTTTGAAGTGCCTTAACTGCAACTCTGAAGTGGCGAAAAAAACAAAAACAAAACAAAAACAAAGCCGAATTTGGGGTCTTCCTCGCCTATCACCGTCTCAAGCTCACCCAGATGAATCCAAACATGTCGAAGTGTCGCTCCTGAGATGTGATCCTCGTCAGAACCACATCCAGTTTGCAAATTTGTCCCCCAGCTGAGAGTCTGTGTGCTACCAGCCCAGCAGAATCCTTCAAGTGCGCCCAACAGCTCCTCAAAGACCAGATCCACTGTCCGGGCCGCTTTCACTTTTCGATAAATCTGGAACCCTCCTCCGCCGATCAGCAGGAATCCAGTTATCATAATCCAATTATATTATATATAGATTTTCCATGTCTTCGATGGAAAGTGGTGCTGGCACATCAGATTCCAGCCCCAGGAGTCAGACAAGTCCAGCAGCAACCGTTCCACCCAGACAGCCACGTTCCCCTCGTTCCAAGTGTGGGAAAAATAGTGTCTCTTGCATTCAGAGACCAGTTGGCCAAACCCATAATCCCTTTAGTTTCGAATGGAAGGTGAAAAAAGAGCTTGAAGAAGCAAAAAGGGGCAAAAGCATGTTCTGTTCCTCTGAAGGCCAGGCAGAAGTGATGTGGATGTAGATATGTCAACACAGTGACATGATCTTCATGAAACAGAACAAAATGATACGAGGTCAAAGTCCTGAGAGAGACCTGATGAAACTTACCCTGTTGCTTCCTGAGTCGCTCCAGCTCTTTCATCAGATACTCTTTCTTCTTCATCCTGACCTCCCGCTCCTTCTTCATACTCTCCCGCTCCTCCAGAACCTGAACAGAACACACAGACACGCTCATTTAACCCAGCAGAACCAACACCACAAAACTAGGTTTGGTCATCAAACGTTTCAGCCAAAGACAGAAAAAATGCTTATTTCAAATAAAAACAGCAAAAACAACACCCCAGATAATTTTAGGTGCCGTTTCTTTTTAAAAGGCATAGTTCTCATTTTTCTCTGGTTTAAATGTCCATTTTTCAAATACATTTAGTTGTAATCAGTTACATTATGCCTAAAAGAAAGCTAATTTATGTTTTTTCGGTGGCTGTTTTTTGTTTTTGAATACAGTACAGCTGGATTGATTTTTGCCAATTCTTTAAAATTTTGCTCTTTGTTATGATGCATAACCACAGCAACAGGGTAGTTTACAATAAAATTATAACAATTATAATTACCTTTGGGATCAATAAAGTATTTTTGAATTGGACACCATGATCGGGTGGGGAAGTAGGTGGTGTAAAGCTCCATATCAACAGTGCACAAACACCAATTCAAAAACAAAGGGGAACAAGAGAAGACTTGTCCATCTAGCTATATGTGCTGGAGTCAGAGTCTGACCCCGAGCAAGAGGAGAATTAAGATGACAAAACTGCAGTTCACATGTAAATACTGTGACATAATGGTTCAGAAAACATCATAGAAATCTGAACTGGTTAAAAAATATGACCCAAAAAGAATATAGACATATTTGCAACATGGAAAAAGGAGTAACTAAACCCCAAAACAACTGTTTTTTTTGGGTGCAGATAAACTATCTAAATTGTGCTTTAAGAGTATTATCTTTATATTCCTGTGCCAATTTTGACATTTGAGTAAATTTGTTAAATTCTACCCTATTTTTTCTCAAATCATTTTAGTACTGCCCTCTATGGGTTGAACGGTGCTACAGCAGCTGAATTTTCCTATAGCGTTGGTCAGAGTTACTAAAATAGCTCCCTGCTCAACATGTGACATCAGCAAGTCCCAGGATGTCAGTCAAACTGAACTGCAGCTACAGTTGAGTCCAGTGCAGAAGTCATGGTTTGCACCACAAACAAAGAGCTAAATATGGCATCAGTAAAGCATTGTTGAGACGGGACTTGCAGTGGTGACACCCCGTATGCTGACAAGCCTCATATGCAAGGCATTTGGTTGTTGCCGTTTTCAAAGCCGATTACTTAGGGAGAGAAATGAGATCGTTGGACTCGACTCTGTGGCCGTGTTGCCTTCGAAAGGAAAAATGTGTGAAGTTCCTACATCTGTTCTAAACACTTTGTTGGAGGAAACAGACCGATAAAGCACCCTGACACCAAACCAGCAACTGCTGTCCCAGAACAGGTTCGTCCATCCATTCTGTCTTTTTCCTGCCTTATTCTTTCGTGTCAGAACCAAACACTTTTTTTCTTTGTTTTCAAACTGTCTGTTTTAGCACTTACATCTGCTTCCTGGTCATGTATTTTTTTTAAATATTAATACTAATTCATGCATTTTTCTTGGGCACACAACATAGCTTGCTAACAGCTAATGCCAGATAACAATGCAGGAACAAAACACTTACCTTTTTATAAATTCATGCGGCTGCTGGACTTAGCAGTCCTCTACATTGTAGCCAATGCTTTAGTTGAGTTGCTGCATCCCTATAAACAATCATACTCAATTTTGGCACCTGGAACGTCATCTTCATTTACGTTTACATGAAATAAAGCTGTGGGTTCAGGCAAGATGTACGCCGTCCGCTGCAAAATTTGTCCGACATCCAGGACTTTGGGGATTCCTGGAAATTCTCGTAATGTCATCCCTGACCAACACTATTGGTTAAAACGGTACAGCTTGGTTCATGTCTACGTCACAGCTGCCCTGTAGCGAGTATTGCGATGAAAATTTGTTACTGCTTTAAACATTAGCCTGTGTTAGCAACGATGCTGCTAACATCACTTTAACACTCAGAAACTGGACACATTCAGTCTTCCATTGCAGCACCAGTTTCATGCATTGCATTGAGTCAGCGCCTTGAACTATTGGCTTGATCTGACAAGGAGGTGGAGGTGTTAACTTACACGTCAGAACATAAGTTTTGTTTATGCTACAGCAAGAACACACACTCATTCTGTTTTAAACCTTACGGCCGCTGGGATCAGAAAGCATAAAATATAAGACTGGATCTAACATTTAGGTAATCAGTTACTAAATCTTCTTCACCTCAGTAATAAATCTGTTTGTTGTTGAATAATCCTGTGAGTGAAGCTGTTGCTCACCATCAGTCTAATACTGAGCACCAAGAAGCTGAAGCTGCTGATTCAGGAAATGGCTAAAGGGCGATTCCAATTTATTTTTCATTACCTTGAGCATCTTTAATCTGCTCTAGATTAAAAACTAAAATACTCAAGACATATCAAACCTGTATTGGATTGTTCTACACTTACAGCAGAAATGTTAAAACCAAGTTTGTGATTTGTGAAACTTTAATAAAGGCTATTTTCAGCACATTTTATGCATCTAGACCACCCTACACCTGTTTTTAGAAATGCTAGCTTTTCAAATTAAGCTAGCTGTCACGTTCCCTCAACCCCATGCTTGCCGTGCCCCTCAGTGTCTCTTGGCACTGCTCACTGTGGGGTTGTACTGTCACGGGGGGAGAGGGGATGGTTACACTTTAACTGTCTATGGTAGACATGCACGACAGCAAGAAGATAGAAACAGAATGTAAAGTGTGGAGCAGGTGAAACCTTTTGTTTCTCGCTCTCGTTGTTCTCCTCTTCAGAAACTCTTCTTTCCTTGCTCTGTTGTTGCTCTTTGTCTTGAGAAACACTTGTAGCCATACCTGAAAACACAGATAATCAACAACAATCAACACTTAAAGGCTGATTTGCTCTTAGTTCAATTTGACTTGTATAACTTCCTGTTTGTAGATGCAAAAAATGGCCAGGAATCTTTGACAGGTGAGAGCGACCAATCACTCAAACTCAAAGATAGATGTGTTGTTTTATACTAATGTGAAAATGTGCTTTTATTGTCATGTCGCATTTACACAATAGCGCTGCTCAAGTTGACTAAAAATAGCCACCTACACAATATGCTATGTCAGCAAGTGTCAGAATGGTATCAGTTTTTGATTTGAAGTGAAATACTGTGGATCGGTGCATCCCTACTCTGAATACCTCAGAATTCATCCGGCTGCTTCTCTCATGTGTCACATAATCGATAAACACTAGTGACGCAGTGCCACGGGCAGACATGCCCAGACACATTGTGTTGTACACATGATGTGGTTTCTTTGGATCAGGAGCTGTTCCACACCTTCAGACTTTTCTCTGTCCATCATTCTGGCAGAGGTTGATCTTGGTTTCATCTGTTCAAAGAATGTTCTTCCAGAACTCTGCTGCTTTTTTACCGTTTTTTTTAGCAAAGTCCAATTGAGCCTTTTTGTTCTTGAGACTTCTGAGTGCTTGCAGTGAACCCTCTGTATTTACTTTGTCTTCTCTTTGTGGTAGATTTGGATATTGATAAGCCTTCCTCCTGGAGAGAGTTGTTCACTTGGTTGGCTGTTGTGAAGAAGTGTGTCTTCACCATGGAAATTATTCTGCCATCATCCACCACTGTTGTCTTCTGAGGGCATCCAGGGACCTCATGTATCAACGGTGCGTAAGCACAAAAAGCTTGCATTCGCCTTTTTCCACGCAAAACCTCTGATGTATCCAGAGGTTGGTTCAAGAGTGAAACGAGCATGAAAACGTGCGCAGTGCCACGCCAACTTCATGGCTGGCATACGCACGTTTCTGTGGTTCTGGTTCCACTGGTGACACTTAGAAGTGATTTTGGGAAACTTAATGATGTGTAAACTATTATTGTTCAGACCAGACACACATGATAAACTATACACCCCCATGTACGCAGATAGACAAAGGAACGTGCAAAGGGATGCCAAAAATACCTATAACAGGAATGGATTAAAGAAGACCAGTTATGGGTCGTAGAAATGTTTATGGTATGTCTGTGGGCTATCCAGACCATGTTCATTCAATTTAATGCACAAAATAATTCTCAGATAATAAAATTTCCCATTTTCTAGTTCTGCCTGCTCTGACTTCTGTTCAGAAGAGCTGTTTATGTTAATGAGCTCTGTTGGTAACGCCCTCCAAAAATCTGTTGACATTAACTCCGCCCTCCAAAAATCTGTTGACATTAACTCCACCCTCCAAAAATCTGTTGACATTAACTCCGCCCTCCAAAGCCAGCGTTTACGTTAGCATGGCTAATAATAGCAGAAGCTCCGTTGTACAACCTCTCCTCTGCTCTGTGCTCACTCTGCATGCTGTTACCAGAGCAGGGAGCAGCAGTGGTCAAAATACCTCAGAAACTCAAACAAATAGGCTTTAACAAGGCTTTAATAAGATAAACAATAGAGCTACATGAGAAAATGTGTTCATAATGAACGAAAATAAATAATTGTGTCCATGCCACTCTCTGGTCCAACACTCTACCCACTGCCCTGTTGGAGGCTTGTTGTGAAATGAGCTGCACATTACACAACAACACCGTGACAACTTTTTATACTGAGGAGGAGTCTCACCCGGGGGTTGTTAGGTAAGGGGCTGAACACAGGTTCTGGTGGGTTGTCGTACGGCTTGTGACATCACAAAATGACGGAAGTATAAAACTTGTCATTAATATACATTAAAAATACATTTACTTACAGTAAATATGCCCCTGGGTGCATTTTTTGGTCCTAGGACTGTTTTTTAAAGAAGTACATACCGAAAGTTGAGTAAAAAAACCTTTAAAAGGTGAATTTTGTATAATAGGTCCCCTTTAAGCCGTATTAGTAGGGCTGCAACAACGGATCAATGAAAATCGATTCTTCTGTGATGAACATAAACAAACGTCTTCTGAGCTTCCAGAATGGACCTGCGACAGGTTTTAATAACAGCAGAGACTTTACTGCACTCCCTGGTTGAGATACAGGTGATGTGCAGATTTTATTTTATATTTTTGTCAAAGCAATGCATGCTGTTTATCTTCCGTATTTATTGAATGAGAGAACAGGAGGAAAGGTTCTGTTCTGCTAGAAACTACAGCACTGCTGTCCCTCCCTCCACAAAAGAGCAGAAACTGGTGGACCAACGTCAGAAGACGGCGCAGACAGGTCAGTTTCCACAATCAGAATAAAATGATCAAATTAAGTGTTTACATGCATGTCGTTCAGATTACCACCTCTCTCATTCAGATTACAAATTCATTCTGATCGAGCTGAATCATTTCAGAATAATCCGAGTGGGGTGTTTACACATTTTTATTCTGAATGGCCACTTTGAGATTGCTAATCTCCATGTATAGCAGATTGAGACTCTCGAGTCAAGAGTAGAGACTTCAAACTTTAAATCAGTTTTTGAATTGTGTTGTTACGCTGACTAGAACCAGCTGCTGTGTTGCTCAGTGGCATTCCAGAGGAAGCTGGCAGACCGACTGGGACTTTGCCAGTCCACCATGAGCTGAGCCATGTTGAATGGAACAGCCTCATCCGAAAGATTTTAAAATTTAAATCATCAACATCATGAAAATTCTCCACTGACTGTTAAACTATTAAATATAGATCTATGTTCTACCAAACACCTGAGTTCCTCTCAGTTTACAGTCATTTTGTTAAAGGGCCAATATCATGTAAAAATCTACTTTTTAGAGTTTTATATCATGTTATAATGTTATACTCTCATAAAAACATCAAAGCCTTGCTCTGACTCATTCATCATGTTTGAGAAATCCTGCAGTGTTTTTATGAAGCCATGCTGAGGAGCAAAACGACAGGTGGGGACCAGAAACACCTTTTGGTACCAGAAACACCTTTTGGTACCAGAAACACCTTTTGGTACCAGAAACACCTCTGGGACCAGAAACACCTTTTGGGACCAGAAACACCTTTTGGTACCAGAAACACCTTTTGGTACCAGAAACACCTCTGGGACGTGTCTTTAAGCTGAACTTCCTCATCACAGAGCACACCTCCCCACTACCCACCCCCATGACTCCTGCAGGCTCTCGACAGTAAAAAAACAAAGTGAAAGTGAAACTTAAGCTGTCTGCTGAGATCCACCACTTCTCACTCAGTGAAGCTGTTTTCAGATTAAAAACACCTTTGAGGAAATGTATTTTCAGATGACAAGTAAACTGCATCATAGCCCCCACCCCCCTGACCGACTGGTAATGGGACGGGACAGAAGCAGAAGGTGGTTCTTAAAGAGACAGAGGCCAATTTCAAGGTGTTTAGAAGAGGAAGTGATGAGAAGATAAGTTTATTTTCTATTTAAACATAAAAACAGCATTTTAATAACATAAAGGTGACATAGATACTTTATTTTGGTATAGTATTTAAATATATGCCTGAGAAACACTGAATATTGGCCCTTTAATAAATTTGTGCACAAATTTGTAAAATATTTTCAGGCTCAGAATGGGTGGATGTGCCACGTTTTCCCCCAGTAGCAGCTTCTTTCATGATAAACGATTATTGGTATGTTTTGAAAATTACAAATACAGGTTAACAAAAAGAAAAGAAAAATCTATATTAGGGCCATTATCGGTAATGATTTCCAGAAACTGGTACCAGCATCAGCCTTGGATAACTCACATCAACCTTTAGTTATGTTTTTTATGTTGTGATTAGACATTTTGTAATATGTGTATTTATAATGTGATATTTGTGACATTCCCACATCACATTTGCTGTACTACAGTTGTGATACATCAATGTTATATTTCTGGTTTTGCTGTCTCATGAACCCATTTTTGCCAAGTTTTATTTACAGTTTTTCATTTAAAAAATAATAAAAAACAGCTAATTTTGTCGTATCATGTTTTTGGAAGTGCCCTGACATTTGCGTTTTTGACATGTCAGGTTTGTTTTTACACTGTTATGTTTGTGATTTAGCTGTGTAATGTTTGCAGTTTTTGCCTCGTCATAACTGTGATATTACAATGTATCTGGTTTTCCTGTGTCAGGTCATTTTTACTGTTACTTTTGATAATGCCATGTCATGTTTGCTGTTTTATTGTCATATCTGTAGTTCTTCCTGTTTTGTTTTTTAAGTCAATTAAAGATTTTAATGTGTCATGTTTGTGTTTTTTCCATGGCATGTTTGTGACATTGTTCTGTTGTATTTGGTGTCACAGTTGTGAAATTATTATAGTCATGTTTGTGGTTTTGCTGTATGAAATGTCTGCTTTCTGGACTGTTTTTGCAATGTTGGGTTTATATTTTTGCCATGTCATGTTAGATGTGTCAGGAGTACATGTTTTACTCAGTGGCATTGTTGTTACCATGTCCTTTTTGCATTTTGCCAAGTTGTGTACATTGCTGCTGGGTCATGTTTGATGTCATGTCTTGGTTAACATTAACATGCCATGTTTCTGGTTTTGCTGTATCAGTTGTGTAGTTTTGCTGGGTTCACTGCATATTTAGCCTTGCCATTTTTGCAGTTTTTGTTCTTCCTCTGTCGTTTGTCTTATTATAAACTCACCTTTGACCCCAGCTTCAGGGGCTGGCTTTTCACAGGCTTGACTGTAAGGTTGAGTTGGAGGAAAGTCACTGACAGTGCTCTGAGGAGGTGGGGCCATGCTAGGGGGTAGGTACATGGGAGGCCACTGCTGATGCATGTAGGGCATGTAGTTGCCGTACTGGCTGTACCCCGGAGGGGGGTAGGTAGGGGGCATCATGCTGTGGACCTGTGTGGGGGGGTAGGTGGGGATTGGCATCCCAGTGTGAGGTGTGATGGCTGCAGGGTCGGTGGTCTGAGGCTGCAGCGGTGGCACATCATCCCAGTTGCTTGTTGCTTTCTTTGCGTCAGGTTCTTTGGGGGTTTTGGGTGGGGCTATATTCTTGTTGTGCTCATCATTGTCACTGCTCCATCTGTCCCCCATCTTGCCACCCTGCTCACGGCTGCGACTCCTGCTGCTGCTTGAACTGCTGCTGTGGCTTTTCCTCTTGCGACCCCAAGAATGCCCACTGCTGTCTGAGCTGCCAGAGGAGTATCGGTGCCGGCGTGTTGGAGTCTTTGGAGGCTGCTTGGTTCCCTGGAGGCGCTCTTTGGTCCTGGCGGCCATCTTGCTAATTTCAGTCACTCCCAGGTCCAGACCGATGGTCTTTAGAAGGTCCTGGATTTTGTCATACTCCTCCTTTGCCTGGAGTTCATTCTCCGACAATGGCTCTGTTCCTGATGGAAGAATGGGTTTTGATGTCTGGACTGTAATGTTCTGGTTGGAGCTGGTTGTGGGTCGGCTCATGAACCTGTCCACCTCACTCACAGTAGGTGTGACCTGAATATATGGTTTAACAGGTGGGGGACAGTCATAGATCTGAGGAATGGCAGCTCTCTGTGCTGGGGGCTCTGAATACAACGAATCCTCTGTTACATCCCCATACAAGTCCAGGCTGTGGTGTCGAACAGGCTCTGGTTGAGGGTTAGCTTCTTCTAAATCACCGTACAAAAACTTCTCCTCATCATCAATCTCTTCTTGAGCTTTCTGCTGAGACCCACCCGCAGGTGGCACCCCCCCAAGCAAGGCCAGGATTTCTTTGATCTCTGCACTGAGGCCGGGACGCTGAGCCATGTGCACGTCGGACTGGAGTTCTGACAGCATGGAGGCCACAGCATGTGGGTCGGTGCTCCTAACAGCCTGCAGGAGCTGGTCAGCCATGTGAGACATGGTGGAGCTGTGCGCATCCCGAGGTGAGTCAGAGCTCTGCAAAAAAATAGTTTACAAATCACAAACGATGGCAATTACATATCAAGACTTCATTGATTCGGAAGAACTGATGACTCAGGTTCAGCTGGTACATGACTTTGGTCCAGTAACAAGATCATGTCTAGTACCATGATCAGGGGTCCGGTATCAACCCCTGGTCTTATAGATTCAGCTCAGGGCCAGTATTCTTCAAAGGAAATAAAGATGCAGTCTTACCTTTACGGATGGTGAGTCATCATAACTGTTGCGTTTCTTCAGAATGGATTTGGTAGGTTGGGTCAGAAGTTCCTCCAGCTCCTTCCTACGTCGGGCAACCTCCAGTTCTTTAAAGAATTTACCACTGAAGGGCGAGTTGGGGTGCGAGCTGCTGCTAGAACTGCAGCTGCGGCTCTTACTGCGATGCTGGCCCCGCCCACGACTCCTTCCTCTGCTCCTCCCCCGGGATCTAGATCTGGACTTGGATTTAGATCTACTGCGATGACGGCTCTTGCTCCGCCCCCGACTCTTAGCCCGACTGCGATCTGGGCTCCGGCTCTGGCCTCGGGGTCGGCTCTTGCTCCGTCCCCTGCTCTTGGCTCGACTCCGGTCAGGACTCGGACTCCTGCTTCGTCCCCGGCTCTTAGCCCGACTCCTTTCTGGACTACGAGCCCCTCTCCACTTTTGCTCGTATTCAGTTCTGGGAGAATAGTCCCTGAATGGAAATGTTGAACAGCATTAATGCACAAAACTGTTTTGTGTTAAAGGCTTTCAGTCCACTGCTACAACCAGAGCTCCCACACCTTGGTCAACATCAAATTCAAGGACCTTTCAAGGACTTTTCAGTACCAATTTCAGAGGTGCCAACCTGGAGCCATCCCAAATCATAATGATTGTCTCAGGGCATTTGCGTCACGCTGTGTGCGTTCGTTCATTATTGGCAGTTTGTGCGCATAATAAAATACAGTGGTTTGCAAAAGTATTCATACCCCTTGAACTTTTCCATATTTTGTCACATTACAACCACAAACATAAATATATTTC
>NW_013953040.1:88412-89500 GCF_001266775.1 Austrofundulus limnaeus
GTGACGTTCCACGTCCCAAGAGCCAGCTTCAGCAGCCGAGGATCAGACCGCCAGGGTCCCCTCCTTCGGCCGCCGCCCATGAGATGAACAATTTATTTATTATCAGCATGTGAAGTGACAGGAAGTGATGTCAGAGTAATGTCCTGTGTGTGAACAATCTGATGTTCGTTACTTTAAAAGAAGAGTCAGAGCTCTAATTATATTATTTCAGTTAATAAACTACAGGAAGTTCCCTTTTCCTGAATAACACTGCCATGATGTCACTTCCTGTTACATTTCATCTGGACATATTAAAAAGAAAATATGCCAGTTATGTACACAAAGTGTAAAATCCTGTGTATTAATACCCATTTTCTTAAATATAAATATGTTTTCTTTGACTTTTTGTTTTGAAGGATGTTCAGGTTTAAAGACGTCGACACTGAAGATGGAAAAGTAAAAAATCAACAACACTGTACTGCTAACAAACCCATCAATTATCAAGTTTTTTTTTGTCATTTAGACATAAAAACTTCAGAAATGGTCAGAAGTTGTGTAAAAAGTGTCAGTGTGAGAGCCTGGACCTGTCAGTGTTGTTCACAACATGTGTTGTGATTTTAACAACTCTTCAACTCTGTATTCACTGTCATCAACAAGCAAAGGTTGTAATCATCTTACAGGTAATTAATTATTTTAATACTGTCCACCTGCACAGGTGACCACTAATCTTGTGTGTATCATTTTATTAATATTAATATTAATAAAATAACACAGCTGCAGAGGAGATCCTGTCACATCAGCAGGACTAACATGTGTCACATGTCAGGACACACTGATAAAATATAAACACTGAGGTCAGAATAAATAAAATATAAACACTGAGGTCAGGATAAACAATAAATATAAACACTGAGGTCAGAATAAATAAAATATAAACACTGAGGTCAGAATAAATAAAATATAAACACTGAGGTCAGAATAAACAATAAAACACTGAGGTCAGGATAAACAATAAATATAAACACTGAGGTCAGAATAAACAATAAATATAAACACTGAGGTCAGAATAAACAATAAATATAAACACTGAGGTCAGAATAAACAATAAA
>NW_013953040.1:90595-92418 GCF_001266775.1 Austrofundulus limnaeus
AAATATAAACACTGAGGTCAGAATAAACAATAAATATAAACACTGAGGTCAGAATAAACAATAAATATAAACACTGAGGTCAGGATAAACAAAGAACCGGTCCGGGTCCACTAACCTCCACAGGAGGACCTCCGGTCCAGGCCTCTCCGCCGCGATGACCGGCCGGTCCAGGGCCGGGGGGAGGGTAAGGCCTGCGCGGCGGGGAGCGACGGTAAGGGTCCGCCAGCCCGTGGTCCCGGTAGTCGTGGTGGTAAGGCGGCCTGGGCCGGCTCCGGTCGTCCCGGTACGGTGGTGCTGGATGAGGCCTCGGAGGAGGCGGACCTCGGCCTTCAAATGGCGGCGGGTAGCCACCTCTGAATGGAGCCCGGCCGCGGAACATCTCCTGCGGCAGGAGTACGCCGAGGTCCCGGAGTGGTGGTACGGAAGAGAGCGGAGATCCAAAGACTGAACAGGTTTCACCCAGGTACGGTCTGACTGCAGGTAACGGTGTGTTTTACAGGTGAAGGTCCCAACACAGCTCGGTCCGTGTAGTAGGCTGCTGCTTCTTCTTCTTCTTCTTCTGTTTCTGCAGCGTTTCTGCTCAAAATATACACTGCTGCCCCCTGGAGGAGGAGACTCACTCTGCAGTGTGTGCTGCTGCCCCCTGGAGGAGGAGACTCACTCTGCAGTGTGTGCTGCTGCCCCCTGGAGGAGGAGACTCACTCTGCAGTGTGTGCTGCTGCCCCCTGGAGGAGGAAACTCACTCTGCAGACTGTGTGCTGCTGCCCTCTGGTGGTAAGGTTCTGTCCTGCAGGATGTAAAAGTCCTGGTTGCAGGGGTTCCCAAATGTTTACAAGCCATGGACCCCAATCAGCATCTGACCAGGGATCGTTCACTTTTATTCATTATTCAATAATTATTCTATTTGTCAGGCATAATTCTATATTCCTACTGAAAAATAGTTAAAAAAAAACTGTTGAACAGAAAAAACCCAAACCTCTCTTAAATTAAGATTTTAAAAATTATGAGATTAGTTATTAAAATGGAAAAAGTCTGTTCCTGATTTTTTTTTTAAATTTTAATTTCCTCATTTTCCCCATACCTGCTGTTGTGGACAGTCATGCAGGTCTGTTCATGAAGTAGTCCACCACAGGGTCACTAACATGTGCTTTCATCCAAATTACATGACGACTAAATCTGTCAGTCACAATACGACTTCAGTTTAAATATAGTCGTTTGCACAATCATTTCAAAGTCCTGCTACTGATAATTTGATGCAAATGAGCTAAAAGATTAAGTATTTATTTTAAGCAATACTAAAGAACTACTTGACAATTTGCTCAACTTTCCTCATTTTAATGCAATTTTCATGTAAAGGTTACATGACAATTTTAATTTTAGAATATTATGACTTTTATTGTAATATGACTAATCTCATATTGCAACTTTATTCTCGTAATATGACTTTAATCTTGTAATATTACAACTTTATTTTCCTAATATGACTTTAACCTCATAATGTTGTGACTTTAATGTTGCAACATTATTATCGTAATTTAAAAAAATTAAAAATCTCATTGTGTGGTCCTAATATTACTCCATCGTATAAATAGTTTTAAAGTAGTTTTAAAAAAGCAAAAAGATTCATCTGGAATGAGACAAAGAAAACATCTCTGAGCAAAATATTTATTGTAATTATTAAACTGAAATAGGCTTTCATCTGATCAAAAGTTTAAGACCGGATCTAAAAAAAATTAAAAATCTAAATAAAATGTTGAAAAAAAAGGACTCAGTAATGAGTAGCTCCACCATTCTTGTTGATGACTTCAAACAATGGTTTAGGC
>NW_013953040.1:92603-94639 GCF_001266775.1 Austrofundulus limnaeus
CCAGTTGGGTTTAGATCCGGGGAACATGATGGTCCAAAAGATTGATGTTATTGTCTTGGACGAACTCCTTTGTCAGGCGGGCATTGTGAACTGCAGCATTGTCCTGTTGAAAAACCCAATCATTACCACACAGACGAGGACCCTCAGTCATGAGGGATGCCCTCTGCAACATCTCCACATAGCCAGCTGCTGTTTGACCCCCTGCACAACCTGAAGCTCCACTGTTCCATTGAAGGAAAAAGACCCCAGATCATGATGAAGCCCCCACCACTGTGCCGTGTAGAAAACATCTCAGGTGATCTTGTCATGCCAGTAACGTTGAATCAAGACTGTCAAGGTTAAATTTTTTCTCATCAGAGAATAAAACTTTCTTTCAGCTTTCAGTGTCCCATGTTTGGTGGTCTTCTGCAACAGGTAATTTTGTGATGTTGAAGGAGACAATGTATTTGAAGATGTTTTGTTTTTAAAACCCTTTTCTCACAGATGCCATCTGATGGTTATGGAACTGTAGTTGGTACCAGTGACACGCTTAATATGGGTAAGAAGCTTAAAATCTTGGAAAAGCCTCCATCTCAGACAAGTTAAAGGGAGCGCTGCACTGTAATTTAGGGAATAGGTTTGTGGAATAATCTTGACACTAACAGAAACTTCCACTATAATTTATGTTTAAAAAGATTACTAAATTAAGCCATGTTTATTTAAGCTATAATGATTCCTTATAGTTTTATTATTATTTTTGGATTTCTACCTCAAATATGGAAATTGTTCACATTTCAGTTTTTTAAAGTTGTTTTTTTTAACAAGGGGCAGATACATATTTTTTCTTCTTTCGGCACCCTTTTCATTCAATAACTGATTAAATTTTTTAATGGTCTTTTTGATTTTAAGAATGAAATAAACATAAATAATTATGTCCAAGGCAGTGTTGCCAGACTGAGCTTCTTTTGAAGACGTTGGGCTGGAAAAAACAGCTTTGGGTGGGTTGTTAAAATGTGGGCTGGTTTTTACCACATTTGGCAGGTTTTTAAAAAGTATTCATAAGGAAATTATATTAAAATATCAAGTGTTACTACAACAAAATGGTATTGGTTAATATCAACTGGAATAAGAGAGGACACAGGGTTTCTGAAATTCTGAGGACCTACCCCTTCCTCCTGCTAAACAGTCTAGGACTATTAGTTGACTTTAGTTTTGCATATGCCTGCAGCAGACACCTTTACTCCCCCCATCTGTTTCTTTCCAAGTTTTCATTCTAAACATGAGTGTCACACAGTTTTTTCAGCGCTTTAGAAAATATAAATAATGATTCTGTGCAGATGTGTGCTAATGGTGTATTCTTAATTCTTAATTGTTTGTGGTGGCATGCCCATTCAAAACATTACAAACAAGACCAACATTTGGTAATTTTCAAAGTCTAAAATATGACAGATTATATTACAATAGTGATCATGAAATGGTCGTCTTCCAAAAAGTTGTATTTTTTAAGTGAGGCTCGATAGGTTTTAATGTTTTCTGATGCATGCAACCAGGGTATAAAACAACATTCAGAGCACATCGTTGCATGCTTACTATTTTAGCTGACTACAAAGTGAAAAGATTTAATGACAAAAAATTGCCACGTTGAATTCTTACAATAATACCTGTTTGGATATGTTGCCTAAATGTATGATTTGAGTCAAAAATCACCAGGCACGTTGTTTTTATATACTAAAACGTGTTTCATAAGTGTTTAAAACATTTATTTGTAGCTTGAATGTAAAAGGAACCACAAAATATAAAGATAACATTATTACTCAAGGTTTTACCAATAAGTGTCACATTAATCTGTGAAATAACTTCAGTCTTGATGAATCCATACAGTATAGTGACAGAGAATTTGGTAGATATGGTCAGGAAGAATCCCTTACAGCAGGGGTCACCAAACTTTTTGAGACTGAGAGCTACTTTTGGGGTACTGAGTAACACGAAGGGTTACTTCTTCGATACAAACATAAATTGGCATGACTCACCTTTATATATATATTATAGTATTATTA
>NW_013953040.1:100884-102023 GCF_001266775.1 Austrofundulus limnaeus
TAATAACTTTTTTTGTAAAGCGCCTTCAAACAAAGCGCTGAACAGGAGATAAAATCACAGAAAAGATAAAAACATAAAAAGCAAGAGATAAAATCAGAAAACAGATAAAAACAATTAAAAGATAAATTAAAGAGAAATAAGAGAGATTGAACAGGTGTGTCTTTAGTTTAGCTTTAAAAACCTGAACAGAACGAGCCTGATGTCCTGAGGGACACTGGGGTATGAAAACAGAAGGCACGTTCACTGATGGTCTTTCTTCTGGCTTTAGGAATCATTAATAGACCAGTACCTTCAGATCTGAGAGATTGTGGTGGAACATAAGGATGTAACAGGTTGGTGAGATATGAAGCACCAGGCCATTTAAGGCCTTGTAGGTGAGCAGCCAAACCTTAAAATCAGCTTGAGCCTGACAGGTCTACCAGTGAAGGGATGACAGTGTGGGGGTGATGTGGTCACAGTTCTTAGAATGAGTTAAAATACAGGCAGCTGCACTCTGGACCATCTGCAAACATCTCAAACCTGGGTAGTCCAGAGAGGAGAGAGTTGCTATAATCAATGTGTGAAGTCACAAACGTGTGGATGAGGACCTCAGCATCGTTGACAGAAAGAATGTGTTGGATTTTGGTGATGTTCCTAAGATGGTAAAAGGCGGTCCTAGTTCCTAATTTTAAGTGGAAGTACAGAGAAAGCACCAGATCAAACCACACACCAGGTTAAACTGTTTCTTGACATCTAATGATCTTATGAATGTGCAGGGTAAAAACTTGAGACAATCCATGGAATGTTTTTGGTCCAGTGATGATTAAATCAGTCTTGTCAACGTTGAGGAGCAGGAAATTATTAGATAACAAACCCCTGATCTCTGACAGACAGGCCTCCAAATTAGGCAAGTTGGCCCAGTTTCCCACTGTGAAAGGCACGTACAGCTGTACATCGTCAGCACAGCAGTGGACAGTAATGCATGGGTTAAAGTGAAAAAAAACTGACTGAAATATTTTTCATAACACCCCCCCCCTGCCTGATTTAATGACAGGTCCACTCATAAACTGACATGATGACATCGTGCAGCCTTCACAACATAAACTGACATGATGACATCATGCAGCCTTCACAACATAAACTGACATGATGACATCATG
>NW_013953040.1:103925-104867 GCF_001266775.1 Austrofundulus limnaeus
GACATGATGACATCATGCAGCCTTCACAACATAAACTGACATGATGACATCATGCAGCCTTCACAACATAAACTGACATGATGACATCATGCAGCCTTCACAACACAAACTAACTCTGTTACAAACAATGGTGACACAAAGAAAATAACTTTTGTCAGTTTTGTCAGCTTGTTTTATGAAAAACTGATCCATGATGTTTGGAACTGGTTTGATCACTAATGATGGATGGACAGATTTATTTATTGACCTTTATTTAACCAGACACATCCTAATTATTTATTTAAAATTATAAAAAATATCTGTCTGTTATACAGAACAAAATACTTGTTTTTATTAGTTAGACTGATTTATTTTAAGTTATTTAAATTGTTGAAGCTCATGTAATCATTTAACACTGTTTATACATATTTGATCATTTATTGAATTACATTTATCACAGAGCAGGTCTGTCACAGTGTTTTTAAATAAATTACATTTATCACAGAGCAGGTCTGTCACAGTGGTTTTAAATATAAACAAGCAGTGAAAAATTAAACTGATCAACTACAGAAACATTAGAAACATGTTCACATGGAGAACATGGAGCTGTTGTCCTGGTGAGATGAGGAGGTAAACAATAAACACGTTCATCTTTAATGTGAGACAAACAAATGTTTGTCAGTGAATCTGCATGCACGAGCAGGGTGCCCTGCAGCACACCACACGGTCTCAGCTCGGTTCATATTTTGGTACTTGTGCACATCGTCACCAGTGATGGAGGTGTTTATATTTGTGTTTATATTATAGTATTATTATTATTATATTATTGTAGTAAAACAGGACATGTGGCAGAACAACTTATAACTTGTGAAATGTAGAATAAGAACAAACAGAATGTTGTGCGTCACGTGCAGCCTCTGCTCGAGTGGTTTGGTCACACACATACACACACACACACACACA
>NW_013953040.1:109028-114151 GCF_001266775.1 Austrofundulus limnaeus
CATCAGGGTCAGTCTATTACCTGCATCAGGGTCAGTCTATTACCTGCATCAGGGTCAGTCTATTACCTGCATCAGGGTCAGTCTATTACCTGCATCAGGGTCAGTCTATTACCTGTATCAGGATCAGTCTATTACCTGTATCAGGATCAGTCTATTACCTGTATCGGGATCAGTCTATTACCTGCATCAGGATCAGTCTATTACCTGTATCAGGATCAGTCTATTACCTGTATCAGGATCAGTCTATTACCTGTATCGGGATCAGTCTATTACCTGTATCAGACTAGCTGAGTTCTCAGAAACACAACAAAGGCTCACCTTTCAAATGTGCGTTTTCCCAGAAGACCCAGAGCTTTAGCAGATATCTTGGCTTCTGATACTGGTTTTGGTGGGGATGCAGGTGGGGGGACAGGAGCAGTGTCCAGAGCTGGATCTGTGATGACTTCAGTTGTTTCAGGAACTTTTTTACCATCAACGGTTGTGGAGTCAGAAGATGGAGCAGAAATCAAAGCTTTGATCTGATGAACAGAGACACAAAATGAACCAGAAGCTTCTGAAGAACTGTCTACATGGACCCAGATCATCCCACCAAGGACCCAGATCATCCCACCATTGACCCAGATCATCCCACCATGAACCCAGATCATCCCATCATTAACCCAGATCATCCCATCATGGACCCAGATCATCCCATCATTAACCCAGATCATCCCATCATGGACCCAGATCATCCCACCATGGACCCAGATCATCCCATCATGGACCCAAATCATCCCATCATGGACCCAGATCATCCCACCATGGACCCAGATCATCCCAACATGGACCCAGATCATCCCACCATGGACCCAGATCATCCCACCATGAACCCAGATCATCCCACAATGAAACCAGATCATCCCACCATGAACCCAGATCATCCCATGGACCCAGATCATCCCATCATGAACCCAGATCATCCCATGGACCCAGATCATCCCACCATGAACCCAGATCATCCCATGGACCCAGATCATCCCATCATGAACCCAGATCATCCCATCATGACCCAGATCATCCCATCATGAACCCAGATCATCCCATGAACCCAGATCATCCCATGGACCCAGATCATCCCACCATGGACCCAGATCATCCCATCATGAACCCAGATCATCCCATCATGAACCCAGATCATCCCACCATGAACCCAGATCATCCCATGGACCCAGATCATCCCATGGACCCAGATCATCCCACCATGGACCCAGATCATCCCATCATGAACCCAGATCATCCCATGGACCCAGATCATCCCATGGACCCAGATCATCCCACCATGAACCCAGATCATCCCACCATGAACCCAGATCATCCCATGGACCCAGATCATCCCATCATGAACCCAGATCATCCCACCATGAACCCAGATCATCCCACCATGAACCCAGATCATCCCACCATGAACCCAGATCATCCCATGAACCCAGATCATCCCACCATGGACCCAGATCATCCCATGGACCCAGATCATCCCATGGACCCAGAGCACACTGGTACTGACCCATTCAGGCTGATCTGGAGGAGGGTTTGGCATTGGTTCCTCCACAATGGGCTGAAAACAAACAGAGACATCATTTAACTCTTAGGAATGAAACAGTCACGTCCAGCAGTCAGAACCTCTCTGGGTTCAACAAATCAGGTTCCTCAGATTAACAGGTTTAACTAATCCTTACAATCATTGGGTTCAGAACATGGGTTTACCAACAATCAAGCAGAACCAGGACACAGAACCACGGAACGGCTCACCTCTGCGGTCCAAACGGTGGGTGGAAACGGTGGGAACCCGAATGGAGGCACACAGGCAGGAGGTGGAACCGCTGGTGGGGGGACTGTTGGGTCTGGAGGAGGAAGACCTATAGGAGCAGGTGGGGGTACACTCGGAGGCAGGACTGGTGGAACTGGTTCTGATGCCCATGGATCAGGTGGTTCCCCCAAGCCCCAGCCAGGGGGGGCATGTCTCCAGTAAGGGTGGCGTTCCCATTCTGGAGGAGGTGGCCCACTTGGGTCCCAGTCGGGAGGTGGGGGTCCTCTTGGGTCCCATCCAGGCGGTGGGGGTCCTCTTGGGTCCCATCCAGGATGTGGGGGTCCTCTTGGGTCCCAGTCTGGAGGTGGGGGTCCCATTGGGTCCCATCCGGGAGGTGGGGGTCCCAATGGGTCCCAGTCGGGAGGTGGGGGTCCCAATGGGTCCCAGTCGGGAGGTGGGGGTCCTCTTGGGTCCCAGCCGGGAGGCGGAGGTCCTCTTGGGCCCCAGCCGGGATGTGGGGGTCCTCTTGGGCCCCAGCCGGGATGTGGAGGTCCTCTTGGGTCCCAGTCGGGAGGAGGGGGCCCCATTGGACCCCACCCTCTGGGGGGTGGGGGCCCCCATTCTGGAGGGCCCATGTCGAATGGTGGAGGTACCTCCTCACCCGGAGGTGCGACGGGAGGTCTGAACCGCGTGGGCGCGTCTCCCCGGCCCATGTCTTTCAGGAGATCCGAACCACAGCAGCACTGAGGCGGGTAGCGGGGCCTGGAGGAGCCGCTGTTAGCAGGCCTGTTAGCCGCCGGCTAACCGAAACAACCCGCCTAATTTCAGGCTTACATTCAACCGTAAACTTTACGGCTCAAAATCTTTACCGAGTTTCCTTACCCGGAAGTAGAGAATGTTATATTTTCTACAAACAAAACATTAAAATACAGTAAATATCCGTTTCTGTTCCGGTGTTGATCCTCTCTACATCATGACGATGGTTGTCTTCTTCTACGGTTAGATTTCCAGCTGAGCCCTGTGGGGTGACCCGGTACCGCCCCCTTCAGGCCGACTGTGGGGTGACCCGGTACCGCCCCCTTCAGGCCGACTGTGGGGTGACCCGGTACCGCCCCCTTCAGGCCGACTGAGGAAGACTTCAATTCAAACGGAAAGCTTCATGTTTTACTCATCAGCTGGTTGGTTGTAATATTTTTTACACACCTAAGTAATAATTTATCGATGGACAGATAAAACTATACAAACGGCTGGAGCCATATAAAACATTATCACTAAATATTCAGAACAATAAATTGAAAAATCAAAGTAACCTGCAGTTTTTTTACTTTATAATATTCCTACTTTATTCCTGAACCAAACAGAATCAGTTTGAACTGGCTGTAAATTAATCATAAAACCATTTTCAATTTCAGTGGATTAACACAAAACTGCATTTATTTATTACAACAGAAACAGCATCTATGAAACAAATGGTTGTTTTTTACCTCATCTCATCTTTTCTTCTAGTTTATTTTTTTCTTTATGATTTTACGAAGTACTGCTCTGTGTTGTCTTGTTTAAATATTAAGTTTATTCTTACTGAAGAGATCATGAGGAGAATCGTTTTGTGAAAAGCTTCAGCTCTGATTACTTCCTGTGACCTTTGACCTGTGCAGTTTGTTCACCAGGACAGTTCCCCTCTTCACGATTGAACATCAGATCAATGTTAAGGGTTTATCTCCAGCGTGTTTTCCCTCAGGAAGGAATGATGCTACAACATGAAATGATTTTTAAACAAGTTTATTTTTATTGTGAATGTCCTCTGATCCACACAGGGTCCATGTTAGCCCCACAGCCCACTAACATCTGGTTCAACATGTGGCAGCAGCTGTCAGCTGGACCTTCAGAGGTTTTCTGGCTGGTTCTCTGGTCCCTGTCAGGATGAGAACATTTGGAGCGAAGCAGCTTCTCTGACAAACACAAACACAGATCAGTGTGAACACAGGGTGGCAGAAAAAGCTTTTATTGTTTAGTCTTGCTGCTGAAGAGGCTCGACTTTGTCAAAGGAAACAGAACCTTAAAGAACATCAACATTATGAACATAGGATCTCTCAAAATTACAACAAAACGTCCAACATCCTGAATCCTGAACAACAAACCTAAACCTGGTGTGAACACAGAAGTGAGCCGGTGCTGCCGGAGACTTCCTGCAGAGATACGGTTCACCATCAGTTCCTCGTGTGCACAGAAACACCCAGCTCTGCTCACAAGTACCAGTCTAAACATGGGCCGGGTCACAGGACATCCTGAGTCCCTACGGTCCTGTCAGGGTGAGGCAGAGTCCAGAACCAGGCGAGGCAGAGTCCAGAACCAGGCGAGGCAGAGTCCAGAACCAACCAAGACAGAACCTCCAGAACCAACCAAGGCAGAGTCCAGAACCAACCAAGACAGAACCTCCAGAACCAACCAAGGCAGAGTCCAGAACCAACCAAGACAGAGTCCAGAACCAACCAAGGCAGAGTCCAGAACCAGGCGAGGCAGAGTCCAGAACCAACCAAGACAGAGTCCAGAACCAGGCGAGGCAGAGTCCAAAACCATCCAAGACAGAGTCCAGAACCAACCAAGGCAGAGTCCAGAACCAACCAAGGCAGAGTCCAGTACCAACCAAGGCAGAGTCCAGTACCAACCAAGGCAGAGTCCAGAACCAAACAAGGCAGAACCTCCAGAACAAACCAAGACAGAGTCCAGAACCAACCAAGACAGAGTCCAGAACCAACCAAGACAGAGTCCAGAACCAACCAAGGCAGAACCTCCAGAACAAACCAATGCAGAACCTCCAGAACCAACCAAGGCAGAACCTCCAGAACCAACCAAGGCAGAACCAGCAGCCCAACCTGAACTCGTCTGAGGAAAGAATCAGAGAAAACATCTCCTGCTGAGCAAAGCAGGTCCAGACTGTTCACACCTTCCACAAACCAGTTTCAAACCAGCTTGTACTGGTTCTACACCAGTTCTGATGGGTTTCAGATTAAACTGGTTCTGATGGGTTCCAGATTAAACTGGTTCTAATTGGGTCCAGATTAAACTGGCTAATGGGTTCCAGATTAAACTGGTTCCAGATTAAACTGGTTCTGATGGGTTCCAGATTAAACCGGTTCTGATGGGTTCCAGATTAAACTGGTTCTAACTGGTTCCAGATTAAACTGGTTCTGATGGGTTCCAGATTAAACTGGTTCTGACGGGTTCCAGATTAAACTGACAGCTTTATACTGGTTCTGATTGTTTCCAAATTAAACTAGTTCTGATGGGTTCCAGATTAAACTGGTTCTGATGGGTTCCAGATTAAACTGGTTCTGAT
>NW_013953040.1:115040-120778 GCF_001266775.1 Austrofundulus limnaeus
GATTAAACTGGTTCTGATGGGTTCCAGATTAAACTGGTTCTGATGGGTTCTAGAATAAACTGGTTCTGACGGGTTCTAGATTAAACTGGTTCTGATGGGTTCCAGATTAAACTGGTTCTGATGGGTTCCAGATTAAACTGGTTCTGATGGGTTCCAGATTAAACTGGTTCTGATGGGTTCCAGATTAAACTGGTTCTGTTGGTTCCAGATTAAACTGGTTCTGATGGGTTCCAGATTAAACTGGTTCTGATGGGTTCCAGATTAAACCGGTTTTCATGGGTTCCAGATTAAACTGGTTCTGATGGGTTCCAGATTAAACCAGTTCTGATGGGTTCCAGATTAAACCGGTTCTGATTGTTTCCAAATTAAACTGGTTCTGATGGGTTCCAGATTAAACTGGTTCTGATGGGTTCCAGATTAAACCGGTTCTGACGGGTTCCAGGTTAAACTGGTTCCTCGTCATTCAAACTGTTTCCAGACTCGTTTCATTAGAGTTCAGACAGGCTGTAACTGCTGCAATTATTTTTAACTGATTTCAGACATGTTTAGTTTCAATTGGTTCCAGAAGCAGATTTTTGTTTTTGTAACTGGTTGTCACCAATTTAATCTGGTTTAAACTGGTTTAAAGTAAGTTCAGACTGGTTCCACATTGATTTAAATGTACTATCATTTGCTTTGAACTGGTTTTGAAGGAGTTTCACACAAGGAGCAGGTGAACCAACAGAAAAGTCCGACCTGACTTTCAGAACAAAAACAGAAACGTTTTCATATTTTCAGGAATAAACTCAGATTTTCCTCTTTAAAGATAAAACTCAGGATGTGTTTTGTCCTGTTCTCCTCTGAACTTTGGCTTCATGAAAACAGAATCAGAAGTGGAAGCAAGTGCAGCGATGCGTGGAGGAGTCTGTGTGTGGGACGACGTTCTGCTGGTCTTTCAGCGTGCCTGACGTCCTCGCGTGAAGTCACATGGTTATAAAGAAGGGGCGGGGCTTTGACCCTGTCCCGTCTGTCTCTGAGACAACTTTAAGTTTAGGATTGACTCAGTCATACGGGCTGAAGGTTCTCTCCAGGTTCTCAGACTCATCGTCATCAGAGAAGAAGTCATCCTCGTCAATGTCGTCCTCGTCGTAGTCTTCATGCCACTCAGGGACGTACTCTTCATCATACTCATCGTCGTCATCCTCTGCTTCGATTTCGACACCTTCCTCACCAGTGTGATTGTTGTTGTCTGAGTCTCCGGAGTCTGAAGCCCGGTCTGACTTGGACCTGAATGACAGCAGAAAACCAGCTGTTGTTGTATTGTTTTACACATGATTACCAACAAACTAAAATCATCCAGTTTGATTCAGACGGACCTGATGATTTCTGTTAAACAGAACCAGAACCAGAGGACTGAGGACAGGTGCAGCACTCACCCCTTGTTGACGTCTGTGTGGTTGGACAGACTGGACGCCTGAGTAGACTCTGGTTCCTGGTTGCTTCTGGACTGATACCCAACCCTGAAGTCCTGAACCAGACAGACAGAGGAGTCAAACACAGGTTTTACTGGGACCACAGGGTCTCAGTTCTACTGGCAGTTTTTTTAAATTTATTAATTTATTTATAAAAACTAAAGAAATTCACATCAAACAAAAAATACAAATCAAAACGAAAGGCAGCAAAAGAAAAAAAAAACGTATATGTTTGCCCCTATTTTTCTAAAAGAAATAATATTAATTACAAACCATAAAATCCAATAATAGAAACAAAACTACAAATCCAAATCGATCGATTTAGAGCTGGTCCAGTGTTCCACGACCAGGACAAAAACCATACTGCTCTTCCTGAATCCAAGATTCGACTATCCGACAGACCCTCCTCTCCAGGACCCCRGAATAGACCTTACCAGGGAGGCTCAGTAGTGTGATCCCCCTATAGTTGGAACACACTCTGCAGTCCCCCTTTTTAAATTGGGGGACCACCACCCCGGTCTGCCAATCCAGAGGAACTGCCCCCGATGTCCACGCGATATTGTAGAGTCGCGTCAACCAACGCAACCCCACAACATCCAGAGTCTTAAGGAACTCTGGGTGAATCTCATCCACCCCCGGCGCCCTGCCACCGAGGAGCTTTTTAACCACCTCCGTGACCTTGGCACCAGAGATTGGAGACTCCGACCCAGGGTACTCAGGCTCTGCTTCTTCATGGGAAGACGTGTCTGTATGATTGAAGAGGTCGTCAAATTATTCCACCCACCGACCCACAAGGTCCTGAGTTGAGGTCAGCAGCGCACCATCCCCACCATAAACAGTGTTGATGGTGAACCACTTTCCCCTGTGAGACACCGGATGGTGGACCAGAATTGCCTCAAAGCCATACGGAAGTCTTTTTCCCATGGCCTCTCCAAACTCCTCCCATGCCCAAGTTTTGCCTCAGCGACTACCCGAGCTGCAATCCGCTTGGACTGCCAATACCTATCAGCTGCTTCTGGAGTCCCACAGGCCAAAATGCCCCAATAGGACTCCTCCTTCAGCCTGACAGCATCCCTCACTGCCGGTGTCCACCAGCGGGTTTGAGGGTTTCCGCCACGACAGACACCAACAACATTACGGCCACAGTTCAGGTAAGCCGCCTCGACAATGGAGGTACAGAACATGGACCACTCGGACTCAATGTCCGCCACCTCCCCCGGAACATGTTCAAAGTTCCCCCAGAGGTGTGAGTTGAAGCTCCGTCTGACAGGAGACTCTGACAGGCATTCCCAGCAGACCCTCACTATACGTTTGGGTCTGCCAGGTCTGACCGGCATCCTCCCCCACCAACATAGCCAACCCACCATCAGGTAATGGTCACTTGTCAGCTCTGCCCCTCTTTTCACCCGAGTGTCCAAGACATGTGGCTGCAGATCAGCTGAAACAACAACAAAGTCGATCATCGAACTGTGGCCTAGGGTGTCCTGGTGCCAAGAGCACATATGGACACCCTTATGTTTGAACATGGTGTTCGTTATGGACAATCCATGACAAGCACATAAGTCCAATAAAAAATCACGGCTCGGGTTCAGATCGGGGGTGCCATTCCTCCTAACCAAGCCTTTCCAGGTCTCACTGTCATTACCCAAGTGAGTGTTGAAGTCCCCCAGCAGAACGAGGGAGTCACCATCAGGAGTGCTCTCCTGCACCCACTCCAAGGACTCCAAATGGGTGGGTAATCTGAACTGCTGTTAGCCTCATAGGCACAAACAACAGTCAGGACCCGTCCCCCGACTCGTAGGTGGAGGGAGGCTACCCTCTCGTTCACTGGGGTGAACCCTCTCGTTCACTGGGGTGAACCCCAACGTACAAGTGCCAAGATGGGGGGCAATAAGTATGCCCACACCTGCTCGGCGCCTCTCAGCAGGGGCAACTCCAGAGTGGAAGAGTGTCCAACCCCTCTGGAGGAGACTGGTTCCAGAGCCAGAGAGGTGCGTCGAGGTGAGTCCGACTATATCTAGTCGGAACCTCTCAACCTCACACACCAGCTCAGGTTCTTTCGTCACCAGAGAGGTGATGTTCCACATCCCTAGAGCCAGGTACTTTAGCCAAGGATCAGACCGCCAAGGTCCTCGTCCTCGACTACTGCCCAGCACACACTGCGCCCGACCCCTACGGCCCCTTCCACAGGTGGTGAGCCCATGGGAAGGGGGACCCATATCTCCTCTTCGGGCTGTGCCCGACCGGGCTCCATGGGTGAAAGCCCGGCCACCAGGCGCTCGCCATCGTGCCCCACCTCCAGGCCTAGCTCCAGAGTGGGGCCCCAGTGACCCGCATCCGGGCAAGGGAACACTCAGTCCATTTATCCTATTCATCATTAGCGGTCTTTGGGCTGCACTTTGTCTGATCCCTCACCTAGGACCTGTTTGCCTTGGGTGACCCTACCAGGGGCATGAAGCCCCCGACAACATAGCTCCTAGGATCATTGGGACACTCAAACCTCTCCACCACGATAAGGTGGCAGCCCAGGGAGATAATAAACTATTAAATTTGAACCAAGTTTGTATTTTTACTAATTCTATTGCATCATTTCCAACATTCTTTCTGTTTTTACCCAAACAATAAAATGTAGTATCATCTGCAAACAAAACACACACAAAAACCCTGACACATTCACCAAGTCATTCATGTACAAAAGAAACAACTTTAGTTCAAGCTCAGAACCCTGTGGAACCCCACATGCAACACTAGAGTTCAGATCTTAGATCATTTATTTGTACAAACTGTTTCCTGTTTGTCATATAACTTGATACCCACTGTAGTACTGGACCTCTTATGCAAAATTTGTTTAAATTTTCAAGAATACTGTGATCAGTGGTGTCGAATGCGTTCCTTAGATCAACATGATCACTAAGTATTGTTTATGATCAACAGCTATTGTTATTTGTTCTATTAAGTCCATGACAGCCATTGATGTTGAATTCTTAGCTCTAAATATAGATTTTATCTTAAAATATTTAGTTTATCGATGAACTGATCTAATCTGGTCACAAACATTTTATTCATCTTTAAACCATTATCAAAGCATTCAGGTTTTGACCTGGGTACCTGGGTGGAGTGCTGCAGGATGGCCAGCAGACGCTCCTGGATGCGTCGGATGAGTTCCAGTCCCGTGTTCAGGTGTTCTGGCTTCAGCAGGCGGACACACGAGGCCAGGTCCGTGCACTGCAGTAGAGTCTCCTCTGAAGACAGAGAGCAGTGAACAGTCAGACCACCTGACTCACCTGACCCACATGACTCACTTGACTCACCTGACTCACCTGACCCACATGACTCACCTGACTCACCTGACCCACATGACTCACCTGACCCACATGACCCACATGACCCACATGACTTACTACTCACATGACCCACATGACCCACATGACTCACCTGACCCACATGACTCACATGACTCACATGACCCACATGACCCACCTGACTCACAGGACTTATCTGACTCACATGGCCCAGCAGAGACATGCTGTGGTAAACCTTCAAAAAAATAAAGTCTAATTCTGAATCTGTTCCTGTGTATAATTTGAACAATTGCTTTCAGCACACAACTCACATATAAACATTCTTAAAAATGTACACATTTCCAACTGTGCAAGTAGGAATATGTTGTACAAACAAGCTGTCAAATACATGTGCACCAATCACCTGCTGCACATGCACCAATCACCTGCTGCACATGTGTCAATCACCTGCTGCACATGTGTCAATCACCTGCTGCACATGTGTCAATCACCTGCTGCACATGTGTCAATCACCTGCTGCACATGTGTCAATCCCCTGCTGCACATGGATTAACAGGTCTATAGTCATTGAGGGCTGATGGGTCAGTTTTCTTTGGTACCAGAACCAGACAGGATGTAGGGCTTCTTCAGCTTCCAGTGACCACTTCTCACAGTCGTTGTAGTTACAGGCTGTCTCTGAACAAGTGGTTTGTATTCTGAGCCTAGATAAACAAGGTTATGATCTGAATTATCCAGAGGTCTTGCATTGGCGATATATGAATCCTTTAAATTTGTGTAAAACAAATCCAATGGTCCTCATGCAAGAACCGTTGGTACGCACAAATTTGTTCTTAAGTTGTGCGTACCAGTGATTTAGGAGAATTTGTGGCATTCACCAATGTTTTCGTATTCTAAGATTTTTTTCAGATACGAACAAAATTCAGGAGTGGTCCAGACCTGTGGTATATTTTACCAGCAGTCAGTCTGCTGTTATCCAGACGGGTTT
>NW_013953040.1:121508-129299 GCF_001266775.1 Austrofundulus limnaeus
TTCGTACGAACCCTTTGTACGAACAAAAGGAAGAGAAATTTAGGAGAAGAATACAAACATGTTCTTGCATGAGGCCCAATGTCTTGTTTTCTCTGGTAGAGCAGCAGATAAACTGTTGAAACACTGGCAGTGTAGCAGAGTGAGGCATGATTAAAATCACCAGATATTGACACAAAGGCATTGGGGCTATAGCGAGATAAACAGAAAGGGTGATTAACTATTTCTGTCCTGAACTACACTTTACCTGTTGGAGCACCAGGTCAGTTATTGACCAACATTTATTCATCTTTTTAATTAGCCTCATATTTAGTGAAGTGAGGTCGGATGATATACAGTGAATTCTTATCTCAGACCAAAATACTCAAAGCTGAGGAACCAGCTTTGTCTTTGATGGTAATTTATTACAAAATATCAAGAATCGATTTCACTGAATCATGACTAAAACAGTAAAACAATGATACCAGGTCTTGTCACTGGAGATACAAAATTTCTTTCTGGGAGAAATATGTTTCCTGGACAGAGTGGTGTGGTGGTCTCAAACACACACAGGTGTTGTTTTCTCCCAGGCTCTGTCTCAATTGATGGGCTGGGTCCTCATGAGTATGTAGCCCAGCAGGACATGTAGGCCACATCCTCTGCTGGCTGTGTAGGCTGCTCAAACTGTAGTGAAATGAGACGGTCTACCCTTCACTTGACGTAAGTTTGTGTGACCACGTGTTACCCTGTTACCATAGGGATCAGTTTTATATCAGACATAAAATGCATCAGGATGTGTATTTACACGTCTTTTAACTGGAAGAATAACTTCACAGTTAAAACTTCACACATAAATAAATAACAAAACTAATAATTCAGGTTTAGCTCCAGTATCAGCACTTTCAGTTACATTTTTTTCATATAACATCTTATTGAAGCATGAATTTCATCAGCTAATTTGCTAAACTTACTTTTAAAAACAAATTCTTCTGTCCGAGGTGAATTTCCAAACTGTGCCGACTCGTTAAAATAATAAAAACTCCACCGTCTCTGTTTATTTTCACACTGAATCCTGGGATATACTTGGCCGTTGAGCGTACTACGACACATCCTCAGATTTACAGAGTTTGTCGGCCGCATGAGGAGGAGCCTATTTTTTTATTTTATTTTTACAATGAATCACAGAACATCCTGATGCATAGGTAGAAAAATCAAAAAGAAAAAATCAGTAGTTCCTCTGGATGGTTCTTCTTTAGTGAAATGTTTCATCTCTCCTCCAAGAGACTTCTTCAGTCTGATGAGTTTCAGGTGCACTCAGCCTTATAAGCTCCGCCTCCACATGGTGGACAAACAGGTTGGTCACATGTAAAAGAGGACCATTGACTAACAACAGGCTTGATTAGCTCTATTGTTCATAGAGGGTCATGTGCTCCATCACCTGACTATCATTGGGCCCTGATTCACACCTTTTGCTCACAGGGGGCGGAGTCATACTTGTAATAACAGCGTTGTAGGAGGAGGACAACTGGACACGAAGGCCTCCACCTCTGTGTAATGGTGGACGGTTTAGGCAGTGCTCCCTCCTAGCTGTGAAGCGTATTGATCTACGTAGCTGTAACTGTGGGGCGGTGCTGTGGAGACTCACCTAGCAGGATCTGCAGTGCGTTGGTGTGGAGGTCCAGAGCTTCAGTCTGCTGCTCCATCACATCCATCTTCTCAGTCTCCTGGTTGTAGTAGCTGTAAACACAGGAGTAGGCCAGCACCTGCAGACAGGACGTGGGGCACAGTTAACTCATAGAGCCCATCCTCAACAGGACCCCTGAAACAGAAACACTGGGAAGATCACTGATCACAGCTGATGATAGTTTTGTAGTCATCTTGTTGACAGTGTGAATCTCTCTCACTACTGATGACCCACTGAAGCTGCACCATGTTCAAACAGGCTCACCAAAACCTCACAGACAGGGTTTGGTGGATACCTTTCTGTTGCTCTGACAGCTGGGTGATTTCTCTCCGTGCTGCCTTGATCTTAGCTTTCAGCCTCCTCCTCCACGGAGGAACGTTCCTCACCACCAGCAGCTGTAGGTTTCATCTTATAGGATCTGAAGGATCAGTGTTTCTGGGTGTATACCACCTAATTATTCTGTGACGGTATCATTTCAAACTACTTAGCAATGCTGAAGCTTCTAGCTGCCTTTCAGAGGGTCATTTGACAGTTTGACCAGCATCCCCAGGTCTTCAGGTTCAGGTGCACTGAACCTTGTATCAGGTTCCTTAGGGCTATTCAATGGAGCATGTTTATCATATGGTGGGAATGATGGTTTATCTTCCCTGACCTGTCCTCTTGGCTCCTCACTAGAGCATCTTTGATGAACCTCATCAATCTCTAAGTGTGAGAGCAGCTTTTTATCAAGAATGTTGAAACATGCCTGAAGTTTCTTCTGAGTTGATCTGGACATTAGGTAGCGTTGGTCAATATTGGCACAAACTGTGGTATTTTGCCAGTAATGGTTAATGTGATTTATTGCCGTACCACCCTGAACACTCCCTCTGATCTGGGAAGCTAAGCAGGGTCGGGTCTGGTTGGAACGTGGATGGGGACTACCTGGAAATGCCAGGTGCTGTAAAACCCATGGAAGAGTTGTGCCCACATTGGAAAAACTAGCAAGAGAAAAGCGTTGACAGTACTAGGTCATAGGTAGCCTTCTAAAAAAGGATAATAAAGTAAAGAAAGAATTAATTTGATGATTAATCCCCTGCAGTCCATGGACACAGGCATGTCCTCGTCACATGAAAGATTTGCTCTCTGAGAGTCTGTTCCATTTGTGTCCAAAGTAAAGATTTTAAGTTGTACAGCAGTTTTTAAATTGTGTTTGTAAGAAATGTAAAAGCAGTGGTATGATAAATGATTTATGGCACTTTATTAAGAAATGTTCATCATGTTGGAAGTATGCTGCAGCTCGCTGAACTCAGCGTTGACTTCTAAAGACAGTGATGTTGCCAAACTTCATAAGATGACACAAACTTGTCATGTGGTCAGTATAGAGTACACAATGAGGAGGACCACTGAGGGAAAGGACGGTACCTTTCGAGCCTGGGCGAGGACTTTACAGGCGTCGATGACAAAGGTGAGAGACTTCATCTGCAGAGCTTCATTAATGGATGAAACTTTGTTCTCCAGGTTGGCAGCAAAATCCTGCAACACAAGGATATAAACAAGAAGTGGTTGTTCCTCTGGTGATCTGAGGACACGACAACATCTAAATGTTCTGATCCCTGCAGGAAACAGATGACAACACTGGAGTTATAAATGATAATCGTAGATCACAGATAGGCCAAACAACTGAACAAAACACCAAAAACACATTTCCTCAAAGCCAGTTTGAATCTGAAAAGGGCAGCACTGAGAAGTAGTGTTAGAAGCTCTGCAATGGGCTGCCATCTGACATCCAGGGAGCAACTGGAAAGGGCCTTGCTCAAGGGCCTACAGTGGAGCTCATATTACATGTGCCAGTCAGGGGATTCTAACTTGTGACCTCCTGATTATTCTATGACCTCTGCTCCACTGCTCCCTAAAACCTGACCAGGTTAGATGGTTTTCTGACCACCTGATGTCAAGGAGCGTGTGGAGGACACAACTCTGGGGTTCTGCTACCTTGGCTTGATGGTGGAAGGTGCATCTCTCGTTGTAATCCTGGAACTTCTTCTCCTGTCGAGCAGCTTTACTCACCTGCAGAATAAAACACACACACACAGCTCAGGTACAGTACATGTTCAGCCTTTTAACCAGTTTTACTGTTTCTGAGAAGACCAACAGAAAAGCTATCTAAACGTCAGCAGGTTGTCTGCTCGGCTCTGATTGGATGGAGTGGTCATGTGACAGTGCAGGCACCAACCATGGCAGAGCAGTTGTAGTAATCTTTGTGAGTTGGTTTCCAGGGTTTGAGGCAGCGCCAGCAGAATCCATGGTTACATTTGGCACAGGTCATGCTGAAAGCAGAGCAGAGACATTACTCCTCCTCCTCCTCTAACCCTCAGCCCTGCTCAGGGAGACGTACTGCAAGCAGCCCTCGTTCTTCTCGATCTGAGCCTGGCAGCTGGGGCAGCGTTTGGAGATCAGCTTGGCCAGGTGTTTGCTCTGAGCCTCCATGTTCATCCCTTCATAAAACCCTCCATCATCCATCCACTGAGACATGTGGCTGCAGCTGGCTGGGTAATGAGCCTGACGAGGAAAAACAAGGACCAGAAGCATTAAACCCAAATTACCCCACAAAACACAAGGTGCTGCAGGTATCACCTGAACAGGTATCATCTGTACCTTATGTCAGAGATTCTTAACCTATGAGCTGTGAGCGCCACCTCAAGGGCCTCAYAAGAACAACAGTTTTTAACTTTGGGCCACAGAGGGCCGTGGGACCACATTGATTTTGAATAAGGTGCAATACACTTTCTCACCACTAGTAGCAGTAGTGCACCACTCAGATGTTTAACAACTTTTTAATATGTAGAAGAAGAACCTTAGAAACCTGCTGAGAATGGAAACTTATTTTAAATGAAAAGTAGAAGAAAAATGAAAGTAACTCATCAAAAACACCAAAGTTTGTCACTAATATGAAGAGCAGCTTCTGGTTGTAAAAGTTTAAAAAGGCTTTATTTTCATTTACACTTTATCAAATTTATTTTTACATATTTTTTGAAACATTTACATTAAACAGTTTAAATGTATTTATTTTATGCCCACAATTTTATTTATTGAATCATCTATTTTTGTTGTTTATGTTAAAAATGTTATTTTTGTGTTGATAAGCCTGAGTGGTCTGTTGACTGATCTTTGTATTTGTTCTAATAATTGTTATGGGCAGGTTACAATATAAAAATGTTTGTTATAATCATGTCTTGTGATTATTTAACAGGAGTTTTACTTTTAAACTGTAAGTGTATTTAATTTAGTTATGTTAGTTATGATAGTTTAGTTATGATGTAAATACAATAAAAATTAAACCAAGATTTATAATAATTATCATTTTGATCCATATGTTAATGTCTGACTGGACCTCGTGTCACTTTATGTTCAATAAACTGGACCCTGAGGTCAAAAAGGTTTAGACCCCCTGGTTTATCTTATGTTAAGGTCCAGAACCGTTTCATTCAACCATTCAACCATTCAATTCAGTGATGTGAGATGATGATGTGAGGAACTAAAACATTTTATACACAATCCCTTCATTTCAGAGGCTCATATGTTATTGGTGAAATAAATGTAAATAAAATGTTCATTTCTATAACTTTCTTAAAAACCCTTTGTTGTTAATGACTGCTGAAGTCTTGATTTCATGGATGTCAGCAGACTCTGTTTGCTTCTTAATGCTGTGCCAGGCCTTCACTGCAGTGTGTGTGAGCTCTACACAAGTCTGACTGTAACCACTCACCTGAACTAAACACCTCTAATGTCTATGGAGACACTGTTTTCAGTGAGTTTAATCTTTGTTCTTTAACGTTCAGGTGTGTGTGTGTGTGTGTGATCTCTGACCTCAGGGAAGTTGCAGCTGAAGCAGGAGGACCAGCAGCACTTGGAGCAGGTGCCCATGCTGCCTGTGTTCTCCTTGCAGAGGATGCGGTCACAGCCCAGTGGGTTGGTGCACCAGGTCAGGTTGGAGCAGCACTCCACATATCCTCGCAGCAGGGCGTTGTCATACTGACAGGTAGGAGCAGGGCATCACACACCTGTACAGCTTACACTCAGGGACTTGTTTCTCTGACACCGTTACCTTGGCTATGGTGTCCCGGTCCGTCAGGATGCTGAGGAAGAACTGGGTCGTGGGCTGAGCCTGACAGTCTGTGATTGGACAGTCACAGTTCATCACCAGGTTCTGTTCGATCCGGGCCGTCAGGTACTCCTGCCAGCACGACTGTAAACACAGCAGAACCAGTCACATCAGAAACAAGATGTTTCTGACCTGGTGGCACCAAACAGACACGACAAACCATCCAAAACAACAACAACAACAACAACAACAACAACAACAACAACAACAACAACACACACCAGAGCAACATACGTACAAAAAACTTAAATCTATTAGACGTTGTTACACAAACACCTTACATGTGGTTGGTGGTATCAGTTTTTTCACTCTACCTTCCTGCTGAAGGCAGTCTCATGTAATTCAATGAGGAGTTGGACCAGTCATCACTTGTGTCTGACCAGTATACAGAGAACTGTAGGGGTGTAAGAAAATATCGATACACTGAAATATCGCGATATTTCATTTCCCGATACTGTATCAATATTCTAAAGCCCTGTATCGATTTTTAATTAAGGTTTAAAATGTCAACTTTCTTGCCAGCCGTTCATTTTTATGTTGTAGTTCAGCCTCTGACCACTAGTTGGCAGCAGTGAGCCAGACATTTGGCTCCTCTACCTCTTGAGCGCCAGAGAGTAAGGGTAGCATTAGCATGGTGAGTAAACATTAGCTTTTCTTTTTTTTTCAGTAAGAGCTTTTTATTTAATAGAATTTTTGGACAAAAAAAATCACAATACATCGCCTTGCTTACAGTATCACAATATATCAGGATATATCGTATCGTGACCCCTCTGTTATGATACGTAACGTATCACCAAATTCTTGCGAATACACAGGCCTAGAGAACTGGGGAGTCAGATTTCAGTGTTTGATGGTTGAAGCAAAGTGTAGCCTCAGAGTGCTTTTAGCACAAACAAGCAGCTGCTAACTTCTGACCAATCACACAATAAGGTTTTATGTGGAGACTTGTGACAGGAAGGGTGAAAGACTTGAAGCTGTGAACTGAATGATGTCATTTTAGTCATGAAACTACAACAAGAGGCCGTTCAGATGGAGCATGTGAAGGTTTGTAGTCTCTGCAGCAGGTCGTGGGGCTGCCCCGAGGTCTCCTTAAAGCTGCTGTATGTCGTTTCTTGTGTAGGGGTAACCCTGGTGAAATAAACATTTCTATTTTTTGTCTTTGATTTTGCTTTTACACTTATAAGAAGAAAGTCATTTTAAAGTTTGTTTCTATTTTCTTTAAGTGAATAGGACAATATGTTCTATATTTTTTCTTCATTTAATCTTCCATTAGAGGTTATAATCAATATATCATTACTCAAAGTTTTATTGAATTAATCTTTGCATCTTTCTCTTTATTCCAGAGTTTAACACTGTGAAGAAAAGAGTTGAAATGTGTTTTACTGTTTTTTCTTAGTACTGGTTTATTAATCATGTTTTTATCAGTTTTCTTAATTGGTTTAATGATTAATGATTGTGTACTATTAATTTTACTATTAATCCCTTTGTGCAAAGTGGTGGATGTGATGTATAACCTCAGTGAAGTGATTTTTAAGTACGACAGTTTAGTCTGTCTATTCAGACTTCCAAGGTCTTTTGCTGATAACACCAGCTGGTCGCAAGTGTGGGAAAAACAGATAGTTTTTCGTCTCGCTCTTTTTTTTCTCTCAAAGAACTAACTTTTCTGTTCACACCGTTGACACTCATTCTTGTTTTGTTCGTTTGAGTAAGGATGGTTCTGACTGGGTCTCTCTGAGGAGTGCGTGTCCATCTGGACACCTGTCTGGACAGAGTCTGAATGTTACTAACCTAATTTTACTGCCGAGAAGCGACTGAGACCAGCCGGGAGCCACTGAGGCTCGTTAGGGGTGAGACAAGGGTCTTCTCAACCCCCTGCTGTCATGACGGACATTATCCATCCTGGCGGACTTCGTGATACTGACACTCTCAAACCTTTCTACCTGCCTGCCTGTTCGGCTCTGTCTGAAGACATCTAAAGGTAGAACAAATG
>NW_013953040.1:130202-133214 GCF_001266775.1 Austrofundulus limnaeus
ATTTTTCAGCTCAAGCCTGTGTATTAGTATTTTTCAGCTCAAGCCTGTGTATTAGTATTTTTCAGCTCAAGCCTGTGTATTAGTATTTTTCAGCCCAAGCCTGTGTATTAGTATTTTTCAGCTCTTGCTTTGCACAGTGTGATATCTTATCTTTATGCTGCAGATAGTTTTTGACAATCATCATCTACCAGCTGATGGAGAGAAGCTGTGCTGGAGCATCACACAGGTCACTGGGAGACGCAGCAGAGTGGGTTCAGGTACTGAGAACCTCAGCAGGACATCTGCATCTCATCCCTACCTTCACTCATCCAGGTTTGAACCCAGAGCACCTGTTCTCCCATGTTTGTTATGTTCTGTCTTCTTCTGAACGGGTGCTCTGAACTGTAATTTTATTGTGCTCTGTACGATAACAATACACGTCTATCTAATCTAATCTAATCTAATCTAATCTAATCTAATCTAATCTAATCTAATCATGTATAATACGATCATAATTTTTTGAGCTTAAAAAGCATTAAAAATCTAATTATCAATAAATAACCTGTGTATAACACAACCTCCCCACTTTATGATTTGTAGGGTTAAATTTCTACAGACACACAGACACACACACACACACACACACACACACACACACATAAAAACAGCAATGGACTGAACAGAACCTGTGTCTCACACACAGACAGCAGGAAACATCAGTAACAGGGCGGTTCTGACCCGGCAGCAGTAGTGCAGACAGCTCAGCGTTGGGACCGGCTCAGAACCAGCAGCCCTCTGGCTCAGGCAGACGGGGCAGGAGGAGGCGGGGCTTGGCGGTGGCTGTGGATTCTGGCTCTTGAGCCCGGCGGCCATGATGAGTGTGTCCGAGTCATCGGTGTAGCGCTGCACCAGCAGGTCCACGTTCCACCTGCAGTGGATCAGCAGGTGCTCAGCCCAGTCCAAGTCCAGACTGAGAGTGGCTGAAACCTGATGGAGACCAGAACACCTGACAGGTGAGTCAGCTGAGGTCAAAGGTCAATCTGCTGAGTCAGCATGCTCACAGACCTGCTGCACAGTCCTCTGCATCAGCTGACGGACCTCCTCCTGCGTCATGGTCCGGCCCAGGGAGAACAGAACTGAATCCAGAACTCCATCCTCCAGCTGCCGCAGTGCTGGTACCAGACTGTAAGAAACAACACAAACATGACAACACCCACAACAGGGCCTGCTGCTGGCTCACACTGAAGTAAAACACACAAAACATTGATTCAACACCATTTTATACTTTTATAGGTTTCATGTTTCTAAAGTTACATAGTAGCTGGACTGGAACAGCACACCAGGAGGAGGCGCTGTTCACATCATTTACTAATACATCTGCCTGCACACTTTGTTTCAAACTGAAGCAGCTGCTACCAGACATGTCATTTATTTAACAGAAGTGTCACTGAGCTCCACAGGCCTGAGGGCAGCAAACCAGAGCAGCCAGGAACAACAGCTGACAGCAGGAATGTTCTACAACACACATATTATCAAACAGATACATCAAAATGTAAAGTCTCTACGAATCACTATCAGTTTGTATTCTGATAACAAAAGCCTGATAAATTAAGTTTATAAATGTTTGTGATCCAGAGACGTTCACCGGTGAGAGAATGATGACATCATCAAACTGGATTATCTCAGGATGACCATGATCCAAACTACTGTTTGAGACTAAATGTTAAAAATAAATATAGTACTTTCCCCCTAACCTCAGTGAAATGCTTTCTATTTTTATTTTTGTACAGACAATGTTTACCTATGGAATGCATGTAGTGAGGTATGAAAAAGCAGACATAATGTCCCTGACAGGACATATGTCATGTCCTTAGTATCAGTTTGTGATGTCAGTTAATATCAGAGTGTTGAAGAATCACAGCAGGACGTCAGTGTGGATCATCTGTAAAAACAGTGTCAGTCACTGACCACTACAGGCTGCCTGTTCACTGTTCACACATCAGCTGTGGATTTAAACATTTTGCTTTTCAGAATGTCCAGCATGATGCTGCTGACCCTGCTGCTGCTGCTGCTGCTGCTGCTGCTGACCCTGCTGCTGCTGCTGCTGCTGCTGACCCTGCTGCTGCTGCTGACCCTGCTGCTGCTGCTGCTGCTGCAGAACTTCTGTTTTTAATTTCAGACTAGTTATTACATTTAAACTGTTGATGTAAAAAAACAGATTCTCAGTTTGATCAACAGTAAAGTTTATTTGGGTTAAATTGAAGTTTTCAGATATTTTCCACAAAAAAACAAAAAAAAAGTCAGAATTTTACAGCCAAGCTGAAGAAGTTTTATTTTGATGAGTATAAAATCAGCCTTTAGTTAGTGTTATCTGTGAGCTGACAGACTGAGAACATGTGAGGTCAGAGGTCACACCTGATGTCAGCCAGGCTGTCGATGGCCACAGCGTCTTTCCTCGAGTCCGAGCGGCTGAAGGAGAACTGGGCCTGGCCTTTCTGAGGCGTGGACGGGTCCTCAGGAACAAACTCCACGATGTGTGGGTTGTCTTCGTTGCGGCGGACGCAGCCCTTACTGATGACGTGCATGATGCAGGAGAGCACGTCTCCGGTGCTGCAGCTGAACCGGCTGCTGCCTGAAGACTGGGACGCTTCCTGCTTCTGACACGAGTCCATCACCTGAAAAACACATGCACTTAGACCTGCAGGAGTCTTACTGTGTCCAGTTAGACCTGCAGGTCTTACTGTGTCCCAGTTASACCTGCAGGAGTCTTACTGTGTCCAGTTAGACCTGCAGGAGTCTTACTGTGTCCAGTTAGACCTGCAGGTCTTACTGTGTCCCAGTTAGACCTGCAGGAGTCTTACTGTGTCCAGTTAGACCTGCAGGAGTCTTACTGTGTCCAGTTAGACCTGCAGGTCTTACTGTGTCCAGTTAGACCTGCAGGAGTCTTACTGTGTCCAGTTAGACCTGCAGGAGTCTTACTGTGTCCAGTTAGACCTGCAGGTCTTACTGTGTCCAGTTAGACCTGCAGGAGTC
>NW_013953040.1:138389-139308 GCF_001266775.1 Austrofundulus limnaeus
TCATGAGAACAAACGTATTCACGTGACTTTAAGAACATTTCTTACTTAATGGAAACACTGCAGTTGTGAAACTGTTTTTTTCAACATTAACAGAAAATCGACAAAGTTTTGCACACATTTGTAATGGAAACACAGATACTGTGACCCAGGAGCTCCAGAGTGTCACCTTGAAAAGCAGGTTATCGATGTGCATCTCCTTCTCCTGCTTCATAATGTGAACGATCAGGCAGTAGATGATGTTCCTCTTCCTCTCCAGGGTTCTGGCTGCGTCCTCGTCCACGTTCAGGTAGGTCTGTCTGGGCAGAAGTCGCACTGACGCTGGAACACCCTGCCGGCTGTGGGAGACCACCTGCTGGTTCAGCTGCAGCACACCTGCAGGAGACAGGGATGAGTCAAACAGGAAGTCTACACTCAACCAGACGAGTCAGGGAGCAGGGACCTTGGATGGGCTCTGCTGGTGAGCTGCAGGTCAGTGGTCCTCCCTCACTGATGAGTGGCTGAAGAGCGTGCAGCAGGACCACAGAAGATAAGCCCGTCTTCTGCAGCAGAGCTTCCACCTTCAGCTCCTACAACCAGCAGAACACAGCTCAGAACCAGTACACAAACCAGTGGAATGAAGCCAGAGCAGCTGTGTGTGGTACCTCCTGACTGTTGAAGTGCAGCAGGACAAACATCTGCAGTGTAGACACGTCCAGCGTCCAGCTGCCAAACTGAAGCTCAGCGTGACCCAGCCACGTCCACTGTAGGCGCCGAGGCTTGGAGTGGCTCAGACCATACATGGACTGACCTGATGGTTCAAACACACTGCTGTCAGTCCAGACTACACAACACACTGCTGTCAGTCCAGACTACACAACACACTGCTGTCAGTCCAGACTACACAACACACTGCTGTCAGTCCAGACTACACAACACACTG
>NW_013953040.1:139453-144888 GCF_001266775.1 Austrofundulus limnaeus
ACAACACACTGCTGTCAGTCCAGACTACACAACACACTGCTGTCAGTCCAGACTACACAACACACTGCTGTCAGTCCAGACTACACAACACACTGGTTTAAAGGCAGGCTTTATGACAGAGAGAACTGGAACAAAGCAAAGCGTGTTGTAAAGTGACATTACTGTTTACAGGTAGGCCTGTTTACACCTAAAGTTAAACCAGTCTGTTTAAAGAAGACTGGTTTAAACAGAGAGCATCAGGCCTCTCTACGAACAGAGACTAGACTTGTGACAGTTCACTGGGTTTATAATAAACATTAGGCTGGTCTCAAACCAGAATTTAGTCAGACTTTTAACAGAAACTAAGGCTAGTTTAAAGCTAAATGTCTGCATGTACTACATTAAAACAAAGACAAAGCTGGTTAAAGGTCAGTTTAGGCCTAGCTGATAACCAAGAAGAGGCTGGTTTTAAGCCTGGGTTAAACCTTATTTATAACTAAATCTGCCTGGCTTAAACCAGAGGTAAGCTTGTCGTGTAACAGACAAGTTCAACTTTTAGTTTTCAACAAATCTAGCCTGTATTTAACTAACAAAGTGAAATTATTCAAGACAGTTATTTAAAAAAGCTGTAGCATTTCCTGCATATAATTAATCATTTCTGATTAGATTTCACTTGTTCCTGTGACTGCTCAAAAGAAGGAACAAAATCCACTTTAACTTCAGACTATTTTTTAAGGCTTGTGCATGGAAACTTCCTTTGTGTTTTGAATTAGCATCTCTTCCACCAACCCCCCACCAGACTTCCTGATGCCTTAATGTTAATAGATAAGGACTGTCTGTTCGCCCCTCTTTAAAGGGGGTCATGAACACCTTTAACCAGACTCTTCAGTGACTGAGACAAAGGACCTACATTCTCCATTAAATGTGAAAAAAAGAGAACAAGATTGAATGATTTTATCCAACTGTCTGTTTTCATTTATCTTAATCAAAGAAATGTGATTTACCTGTTTCTTTTACAGAAAGAACAAAACCCATTGAAGCTCCACTGTGTTCTTTTTAACTGTGTATTGTGTAACTGTTGATGAAATGTTTTCCTGAAGATGTTTCTTKTATTTCATGATTTTAAACAGTGTGTGTTTTATTCCATGATTTAATCCTTAGAAACCTTAGGACTTGAATTTTTAACTAAATGTGACATTCTTATTTTACTGAGGTAAACAGATGTCTCTCCCTTTAATTAGGTGCAAGATAATTAAACTAAAACACTCCCTTTTCTTTGTCCTGAAGTAAAGTTTTCCCTCCAAAACTGATTTGATTTGTTAAAAACTTTTCCTGTATAAGGTGTAATATTTTGATTGGCCAACTTAAAACCTTGACTCCACCCATAACAGAGGTTTTAAAAAGCTTGGCGCACTTCCAATATCTTAGAAGACAAAGAAGGAAGAGAATTGAGAGATAGAGTTTTTCAACATCAGAAGCCAGAAACAGCTTTCAGACAGACAGAAGACAGCAGCGATGGTGTGAACATGAAGCATGACTCAGCATTATTTTGTAGATCAACAGGGATGCTAACATCACATAACGGTGTTTGTTAAACAGTTTATACACGAGGCCCTCAAACTGCCTCAAAAGGACATTTTATCAGAGAGCCTGATGGCTTTGTATTGACCTGTGATCCTGTTGTTGAGATAAGACTCAAACATTACACAAAGTGACTTTAATACTTCTATCACATATTTCTGTTCTTCTTACAGTAAGAGAAGAAAGCCCTGCTTTGTTGAACACGTTTGGTAAGGTTTGTAGTGTAGCACTCTGCTTTAAAACTATAAATAATTCTGTTATATTTGGTTTAAAGACAAAGTTAAGCCTGGTTTAACAGAACTGGTAAAAAGTGGCACTCACTGTGTGTGTAGAACTGGGTGAACTGGTTCAGGTAGGAGCAGAGTTCAGATGGAAACTGTTTTGCTGGTTCATCCAGGAAACAAACGGCAGACACAGCCCAACATCGTGGAGACAGAACTAGAACCTGGACCTCTGCTTCCTCTTCTGCTTCTGTCCAGTCATCGTCCATCATCTACAGCAACAAGTGAAGGACGTCAAGCTTTTAAACACGTTTAGTAATGTACTTATCACATGTGTTGTCTTCTGCATCAAAAGTAACCTGTTACCACATTTAGCTGCAGAAAAAAATACCTTAAACTTTCTTCTTCCAACTTGACATTTTATGACTTTTCTTAAAGGGACCCCATCATTAGAAAATGTTTATGTTTATGTTTCCATGTGGGCTGTACACCTCCAGGTTACGACTGTCCTTTAACTCATTTTTGAACAGTGAGTTATAAAAGAATTTAAACACCAAAAACACAGTTCAAAGGCCACACACAAACTCTAATACACACTAGTAAAATTAACCATTACTGGTCTATAGTTAACACTAACCTGAACCAAAACTCAACTCAAACCATACCTCTAAACCTAACTAGTAAAATTAACCATTACTGGTCTATAGTTAACTCTAACCTGAACCAGAACTTAACTCACACCATACCTCTAAACCTAACTAATAAAATTAACCATTACTGGTCTATAGTTAACTCTAACCTGAACCAGAACTTAACTCACACCATACCTCTAAACCTAACTAATAAAAGACAGCAGAGCTGCAAACCGAATGAGGACATTGAAGTCCTCACCTTACATCAAAGTCCTCACTTTGATATTAACTATGGTGCAAATGGTCCTCACTCTGTAGTAGAAACAAGTACACACACACACACCAAAGACACAGGAACTTGCATTTGACCTGTACTCTTGATCTGCAGCTAACCCCTCACATCACACAAGCTCCCAAACTAAAAAAAACAATCTCAGACACAAGAAAAACATATTCAGTATTGATTGATTGATTGATTGGGCATCCTTCCAGAAGGTGACCTATGACCTATTATGGTCAAAGCTTATCTATTGCTAGTGACCAATATGGTCACAACTCCTACATTGTTTTTTTATAGCACCTTCCAATCCAAGTACTAACCAGGCCAACCCTGCTTAGCTTCTGAGATCAGAGGAGATCTGGCATGTTCAGGGAGGGATGGCCATAGAAATTCAGTATAGAGGACATAAAGGTTGGTTCCTTGCTGAAGCCATGAATAGATGTTTCACTGCCAAACTGATCCTGGATGAGATATTTTCAGGAGCTCAAGAGGAACAAGAAGATGAAAATGTGTAAGAAGAAGAAGATGTGGAGGAATGCAACCCAGAGGATGATGCATCTTCAGATAATGAAGAGGAAATCTCTCTGACAGAGACATTTTTGTCAAAGAACGGCAAAATTGCATGGTCTTCATCAAAATCAGACAAACAACCAGGGAAGACCAGCAGCATCAAACATCATAAGTTCAGGTCCAACATGGCTGCCCATGTCCAAAACAGTTCATCCACCGTTCTCCTGTTCATCACACCAGCCATCGATAAAATCATCCCAGAGAGTTTGTATTGGGAGGGTTTCTGGAAATATGGAGAAAACTGGGAAAACATGGAGATGTAGATTGACCTGCATGGCTACACAGAGCTTTGATATTAGCAGGTGTATATACTGTAGGTCCCATGGTGAGGCTACATGTAGTCTCTTTTATTCACACAGTGGAACGGCATTTTTTTCAAGCCACAATGCTGCTGAAAGTCTTTCTTTCTCACGCATGCTGAGGTTTGACAACCATGAGTCCAGACCAGCAAGGTGTGTGACGGACAAACTGACAGCCATCACAGAGGGATGGTCTTTTTGTGTTGTGTAACAAAAATACATACATACATACATGTTAAAAAATGAATTAAATTGAGTTGAATTAATAAATAAGTTGTTTCATCATGTAAAAAAGATGTTGGATTTAAAAGTCAATTAAGCTGCTTTGTGTAGGGCGTCAGTAGGGCGGGTCATTCTGGACCCGTAGGATAAGAGGAGTAAACTGAATGTTAGGGTCACACAAGGAGCAGGTTTTTATCCTACAGTCATTTTCCTAAAAAATAAAGTCAAAATCTAATTCTATTGTAAACAAAAATATTGATCAACCAACTAACCAACCACCAATGCAACAACACAACCAACTATCCTATCATTCAGCCAAAAATCTAACACATTCAACCAACACAACTGACCATCCAATAAACAAACAACACAACCAACATCATAACCAAACAACTACACAAACAACTATCCAAACACCCAATGGATCAACAAACTACACAACCAACCAGACATCTACCCAGACAACTATCCATCCAACCAACCAACCATCCAACTAACCAAGCACATTTCCAAACAAGCACACAAATAACCAACTAACCACACACACAACCACACAACAAACCACTGCATGGATCTGAAATATCTCATTCAGATAATCTGCTGTGTACTCTTGTTTAAATTTTAACACCAAGTATTAAATGTGTCAACCTGTTGAGAAAAACAGAGTAAAGGAACACAGAAAACAGTGGGGTTAAAGTTTGTGCTAACCTGGTCATGTTCCTGCAGGCATTCATCTAATTGCTGCAGCCGGTAAAGGTGAAACTCCTGCTGCAACTCAGCCGACTCACTGAGGTTCTTCAACATCTGCTGAGGGAAACGACTGGGAAAGCAGCTGCCGATCTGATCGATCACTGCACTTTCCAACCATGCATTTCCCCGAGCAAGCAGACGGTCACCAAGGTAATACCTGAACAGGTAGACAAAGACAAACCTCCAGCTGTCAAATATGTTACAGCCATATTGTGAGCCTGACTTGTCAGACTCGTGTCCCACAAGTGTCAGTCTCGGGCCCTTGATGTGTCAGACCCATGTACACATGAGGACACAACTGTTGGTCCCCCTCGTTTAATGAGAGAAAAACCCACAATGGTCACAGAAATAACTTGAATCTGACAGAAGTAATATTAAATAAATTCTATAAAAATGAACAAATGAAAGTCTCATGAAAGTGTCAAACTCCAGAATCAGACCTGGAGAGAAATGATGGAACTCTTAACTTAATATTTAGTTGAAGCTTTGAGTCAATCAGTCAATCAAAGGATTCCTGTAACAATGAGACCTCTGCAGCTCTCAGCAGGTGTTTATTCCACTCCTCATGAACAAACTGCTCCACTTGTCTCAGGTGTTTTTAGCTGTTTTGTCTCATTATCCTGTTGAAGACCCATGGTTTAACATGTTTGTCTTATAACCTTTACCTTTAACATGATTGTCTTATAACCTTTACCTTTAACATGTTTGTCTTATAACCTTTAACATGTTTGTCTTATAACCTTTACCTTTAACTTACTTGTCTTATAACCTTTACCTTTAACGTGTTTGTCTTATAACCTTTACCTTTAACATGCTTGTCTTATAACCTTTACCTTTAACATGTTTGTCTCATAACCTTTACCTTTAACATGCTTGTCTTATAACATTTACCTTTAACATG
>NW_013953040.1:148190-150912 GCF_001266775.1 Austrofundulus limnaeus
ATTTCTACCTTCTCCTCTCTGTCAACGCTCTCTGGTTTCATTTAAAAGAGTCGATCATCAGATATTGTCCAAGATTAACCTTCAGGGTGGATATCCACAGTATTCCTGATTTCACGCCACTACCCATAATTCATAGCAGAAGCAGGTTCCATATTTCCGCTTGGCTGTTATTTACAATTACAAGGATACACCATTGCTGTTTATCAAAGCATTTTTCATTGAAATTAGGCATAGATGGCCACATATCAGAGGTTTATTTACTGTGAAGATGTTTTAAAAAGCAGTAAGGACAATTCTTTATCAGTGGCTCAGCCATCACTGCTCACAGACTGATGTAGCTATGTCCCGATGTTAGCTAATAGCTGCTACTGACATCAACTACCCTGTGTTCCTCAGGTGATTGTACCTGTAGAAGTGCTCAAAGGTGTTTGCGAGCTCCAGGCCAGAGAGAAAAAGGATCGGTTCCAGAAACTGCTGCAGCCGCTCCAGAGTGTCCAAGCTGCCGGACGGTGTCCCACTGGCCTCAATCATCTGATCAACGTACTGAGCAAAGCGCTCGCTCACCTACAGAGAGGACACATTCATCAGCATCACTGCCATCATAACAACACAAAGCAAGACTGCAACACAAACAATCTGAGCTACACAGCTTTAGACTCCATGATATTCAGTCACATGTCTGTCCAGGCCTGTTTTATGTTTGACATGTCTGAACAGACATGTGACTGACTTCATTCAGCTCAGTCTGGTCTAAGTGTCTCCCACAGCTCCCAGCAGTGTTTTTAAATGATTCCTTTCAAAATGGACCCGTTCAGACTCACGTGCATGGCCTTGAGGATGGAGAGCTGCAGCAGAGCAGCAGAGAAACCACGCCGCAGGGCGAGAACAAAAGCTGTCTGCTGTCCGAACAGCTCCTCCATGGCTTTCTTCAGCCGCAGGTACAGAGCCCTGTAACGCTCCACGAAGTCCGGCAGACTGCAGCTGGCCTCCAGAAACTTCTTCACCTGAGGGGAAGAAGTCATTGTACATATTTAACAGGATGTGTAATGCTTGAAACACAACATATTTATATTTAGGTGTAAAAAAACAGATTCTACCTGGCACTGTACCACTCCCTGCCAGCAGAGGGCGATGCCTGCAATGCTGCTGCTGCTCTTGACTTTGGGCTTGACAGGAGACGGAGAGGAGGAAGAGGGGGCGGTGAACGTGTCTTTGTTTTTACCCTCTTTACCATCTAGAAGACAACATTTCATTAAGACTTTTGCTTCGTTGAACAGAGCTCAGGTCTGCTGATGTTTATCAGAACAAAAGAGACTGAGATGAAAACTGCAGCCACAAACAAATTATGAAGCAGTGTCTGCTGCCTCCTTCTTTTCCATCTGAAAAGAAATCATGTCAGAATCATGGCAGTGATGAAAGAGCTAGGTGGTGAAAACAAGCAGTTCCAACTGAACATAAATGAGGGTGAATCAGTGGTTTTAACACTGATAACCCCCCTGCTGGATGGTTAGACATCTGAAACCATCTGACGTCAGCAAGACGCTCTTTGTGGAGCGCCCCCTGGTGGTTGTGTGTGAATTAATCTCAGCAGTTTAGGAGCTTTAGCTGAGTGAATGTCATTTTAATGTAAAAACAGATTAAATCTAGTACAAATTCAGCCAGCAGGGGGCGCATGGCTGCCTTCCTGTCTCTATGGGGACAAATGAAATGAAAGCGGAGCATTAAAATGTAGGCTCTGATTGCAGCTCGTACTTACTCTTCAGCTCTTTGCTTCTGTTGAGACCTTCTGAAAATAAAATAAATTATTTTAGTCATCAAGCTCGGCATGTTCTGGCATCTGATTGTGAACGGCACATGAATGAGCGTCCTGATAAACACCACCAACATTTGCTATGGATAAGAACTGCTCCGGTGAACGAGCAGTTGGGTGTTCCCCACGAGGTGTTTGGGTTAGGGTTATATGTTTTCTAACACCTAAAGTCTGTCCAACTTCTACATCCCCATCTTGATAGATGACATGTCTGCAGACAAAAAACCAGTACGCCAAGATGAAGGGGACGAGGACATGCTACAGCTAATATACAACCCCTGGTAAAAAGTATGGCATCAGCAGTCTCTGATGAGCTCTCATTCAGACATTTGATTCTGTAAAACAAACTCAGATCAAAAACATGAAACAATAATGAGGTCATTCCAAAGGTCAACTTGTTGTCTTTCAGGAACACTCAAAGAAATGAAGAGAAAACATTGTGGAAGTCAGTGAATGTTACTTTTATTGACCAAACACAGGGAAAAAGTATGGAATCACTCAAACTGGAGGTATAAAATAAGGACACACCCAGTCAGTTTCCTTTCCCTAAATGGACACCTGCCTCAGATTAGATCTGCTATTAGTCTGCAGTTAAAAACACCTGCAGTCATGACACCTTGGAGGGCTGCTGGACCAAGTGGAGTGGACAGAACCATGGCTCCAACAAGAGAAATGTCTCTTGAAACAAAAGAGGATTGTGAAACTTCTTGAAGAAGGAAACTCTTCACACATGGTTGTTAAAGATGTGGGCTGTTCTCAGTCAACTGTATCCAAGATATGGACCAAATACAAACCAGCATGGAATGGTTGTTAAAGCCAAGYGTACTGGTAGACCAAGAAAGACATCAAGGCATCAAGACAAACAACTTAAGGCCATTTGTCTTGAAAACTGAAAAAGTACAACTAAACAGA
>NW_013953040.1:151525-154771 GCF_001266775.1 Austrofundulus limnaeus
AGTATAAACATAGAAGAAAGACCTCTGGCCGTAACAGTTTTTAAAAGTTGGTAATATCAGTTGTCCTTTTGTAACAGATCTAGTTGAATGACCACTTATCTTATCTTATCATAAAATTTGACAAAATGCGATTTGGATTTGCCAGAGAAATCCCCTCATTCCAGTTAGTTTTCTCAATCTCAGCATGAAACATGGGTAACTTTGATTTCTGAATCCTTTTAATGAAATTATGCACATGACCTGTAGGTTTCTTAAGGTTTTTTCTAATGACATAAATAAGTGAATGATCCCAGATTGAAGTATTTATAACTCCAGATATGCCATATATGGAGGATCAATTTTCCAACATGACAATGCATCGTACCATAGGACAAAAACAGTGAAGGCATTCCTTGGAGAAAGACACATTCAGTCCATGTCATGGCCTGCAAATAGTCCAGATCTCAACCCAATTGAAAACCTGTGGTGGAAACTGAAAAAGAAAATGGTCCAGAAGAAGCTCCGACCTGCAAAGCTGATCTGGTACAGTAACTGCTGTCAAAGAGAGTTGGCACCAAACTGATGAAGAATACTGTTTGTCACTCATCAAGTCCATGCCTCAGAGACTGCAGCTGTTAGAAAAGACAAAGGTGGTGCAACTAAATACTAGTGATGTATTTTGAATGGTCTTTAGTTTATCTGTTTTTCATGATTCCATACTGTTTTCCTCAGAATTGAGTGATTCCATATTTTTCCCTGTGCTTGGTCAATAAAAGTAACATTCACTGACTTCCACAATGTTTTCTCTTCATTTCTTTAAGTGTTCCTGAAAGCCAACAAGTTGACCTTTGGAATGACCTTATTATTGTATCATGTTTTTGATCTGAGTTTGTTTTACAGGATGAAATGTCTGAATGAGAGCTCATCCAAGACTGGTGATCCATACTTTTTGACAGGGGTTGTAGATGACCTATGAGCTAAAACTATCCCATTTGAGTCCATATCGAAGTTATTAAAAAGAATAATGAAATAAAGGAAACAAGTGGCACCTGCTCTAAAACATGACTGATACGTCGGCAGACCAATCCTTTTAGCTGATATTTGACATTAGTTTTTTCTTGTACTGGTATCAGTTGATACGTTCATGTGTTCGGCTGAGTCAGCAGCCATGCCTTGACATCACACACACATGCATTACTCTGATAATGTGATAAAACTGAATGCCCACAACAACAAATCCTCTCTGAATGTACTTTAACTCTAATTTAGCTGTGTCTGCCCTCTGTCTGGGACTATGAAGAGGAGAGAACAGGAGCACTGTATTTTCACTGCCACTGAAAGTGGTGTCCATGTTGTTGTTAAATGTTGGTGGAAGCAGGTGTGCAGACTGTTAAAACACAGACAATCAATCCTAATGTTTCCCCTCCTGCTGTAGAGACGTTACGTCATGCAGCTGATACAGGTAGTGTGTGGTGGGATCATTCCCCTCCTAGAATCCCAGCTGCTTGCCCCTGCTGTCAATCAGACAACACGACCCGCTCTGATTGGGTAAAACTTTGACTGTGGTTGTCTCTACTGGGTGAAGGAACCATCAGTTTAATCCCTGGACAGCTTTAACAAGTCTTTTCTCCCTTTCCATTTCCACATGATGAACACCCACAGAGGAAAACTTTAATCCAGGGTTGTTCATGGCTGTGCACCGGACAACTGAGAGGCAGGATCTGTTGTCCAAAACATATCAGGTTGTCTCAGACAACCTAAACAAGACTTCTGTCAGCCCCCGAGTCATGTCCAACCTTAAAGAATGAGCTGCTTCAGGGGTCCAGAGGAACATAAAGAGCTACTTGTTTCATACGAACCAACAGTTATAGTAATAAATGTACACACAGGAGGAAACCTATTTATTCAGACACCAACTCTTCAGCTTCTCCTGCTTCAACAGATGAGAGGTCTGTAACAGAGTTACAGCTCAACTAGGAGACAAAATGAGAAAACATGTAGAAAAACACATTGTCTGATTTTTGAAGAATTTATTTGCAAATTATGTGAAAAATAAGTATTTGGTCAAAAACAAACAAGATTTCTGGTTCTTACAGATCTTAATTCTTTTTTCCTCATTTTGTCTCACAGATGAGCTCTAAATATTACTGATACAATTACAGGCCTCTCATCTTTTTAAGTGGGAGAACGTGAACAGTTGGTGGCTGACTAAATACTTTTTTCACCATAGTACAAACAGAAAAATACACTTTATTACTGCCAAAACATGCTACAGTTAACTTGTTCTTCCCAGGTTTGAGGGAAAGTTAAAAATAAAGTTAGACAAAGATGTCTGCAGTGATCTGGAATCTAGAGCAGGGCGATGTGGCCTAACATCAATATATCATGAAACAGTGAGCAGCTTACCTGGATAAAGATACAAGTGTGATACTGCTGCACCGACATCACCAGCACCTGCTCTGCTCTGCCTGGATTAAACTGTGACTCTGGCTCAGTTAATCCATCACACACAGCTTGTTTTATCTCATCCTACTGTCAGGAAATGTACACACGTCATGTTGTGTAGACTATCATTTACACAGATCTCCTGTCATTTTGCAGGTACACAGAAATATAAAGCAATCACAGATTTTTCAAAACCTCAGTTTCAAATGTGTAACATGTCAAAGCCTGTAGGATGTTAGAAATAACTTCAAATATCCACTTCCTCTGGATAGAAATCAGTTTGTCTGTCCTCCATTACTGCTGATTTTACTGCAGCCCTGCCCCTCCCCACTAATTTAAGACCAACTTGCACATTTTTTAAATAAATTTAAGACTTTTTTTAAGGTCTTAATTTAGATAATTAGATTTTAAGGCCCTGTGGACACCCTGTTGAAGAGAGGTGTTGAATAATTATGTTGATTATGATTTTATTTATAAATGATAAAATATTTATATAATTTATAGATGTTTTATTTCTTAGTTTCCTTTTTGAATTTTATTTTTCTTTATTTCCTTGTACTTTGTAGGGAAAGGTGCCAGGCTGAATGGGTTGGTTGGTTTATTGCTAAATGTTGAGTGTTTAAAAAAACAGCAAGAAAGAAAAAAAAATAGATTTTTTATCAAAACATGATGAAGCTCTTGATTCCTAATTCAAACAATTCCTACTGATGACTGAAAAAGAACCATGTTGTGAGACACTACAGGAAGGGACGACAGCAGCAGTCAGTCAGCCCCCCCCCACACACACACACACACACACACACACACACACACACACACACA
>NW_013953040.1:155771-159412 GCF_001266775.1 Austrofundulus limnaeus
CACACACACACACACACACACACACACACACACACACACACACACACACAGACACACACACACACACACACCTTTTAAGACACTTAATGCCATGTTGAATTAAATTTAAGAGCCAGTTTACAATAAATAAAAATGCGGGGAAAGCAGTTGGTGACAGTTTTATCCAGATGTTTATTTTAACACAGAACTAGCTACGATAAAAGTTCTGTAATAAAGTTATCAGTTATTTTAATATTTGAGACAATTTACAATCATCCTACTTTAAATGTGTTCACATTTTTAAAGCCTCTGAAAGACTGATTTATGACATTTTAAGGCTAATTAAGGTCATATTTTTGCACTGAAAAATTCAATGTCTTTTAAGACTTTAAGGATCTGTGGGAACCCTGCTATTGGTTTAGATCAGGGGTGTCCAAACTACGGCCCGCGGGCTGTACCGTTTTTATTGGCCCGCAGCAAATTCTGAAAATCTAACTGAATATGGCCTGCACAAGAAGTTTGAGCTCCACTCTGCTGCATGTCTCAGTTTCAACACTGGATGGAGCCAGCCACACAAACTGAATTATAGAGAAGAGAAGAAGAAGCTGTTTGTGACCACGACACTGCGTTCAGTTTGTCTCCAGAAGTGGTGTTGTGTTTGATTTTTACCTGACAGCATGTGATGAGAGCACGGAGGCCACAGACAGAGGAGTAGATGATCAGTTTAGCTGTACAGAGGAGCTGCTTCGTAAGATGAGCCTTAAAGGCTCAACAACAGTTTTTAAAGACCAGGGCCGACCTCTTCGTGAACTAAGTGACCCTCTGTGGCTGGCAGACCTGCAGTTTTAGTTGACCTTACACATCATCTGAACACACTGAACAAGAACCTACAAGGCAAAGAACAGCTGGTGCCACATCTGTAAAGCTGCGCCTGTTTGAGACACAAGTATGAGGCTTTAACGCTGCACACTTTCCTGCTCTGTCTGAAACACTGATCTTTCTGCTAAAAGGAGAAATGTGTGTGTCTGTGATTAAACCTCTGGTGACAGAACTCAACCAGCGTTTCCAAGATGTTTCTGGAACTGAAGAACAAATGAAGCTGTTTTCAACCACTTCCTGGTGGATGCAGACAAAGTGAAGAGTGTGTGCAGTTAGAACTGACTGAAATGTAATGTGATGATGCTCTGAAGAGTCAACATCAGCGTCTCTCACTCCCTGAACTCTGTCAGAGTCAGAGCTGAGTTAGAAACACACATCATTGAAGTATGAATGTATCTCATTATTACAGTCAAATTATTTTACAGAAAATGGTGTGAAGGACAGTTAACCAACCCCTCACTGGACCTTAAAACCCCCTCCATACAACTTTACCCCCCCCATGTGAAGACTGACCACAGTGACCTTACACCCAACAGGTGAGTTAGAAACACACACATTATTGTTGTATCAACATGTCACTTGTAGTGTGTGGCCCGGCCCTTTGTTTATTCCTCTGTGTTTGGCCCTGACTAAAAACAGTTTGGACACCCCTGGTTTAGATGGTCTTCGTTGTGTGTCTCATCCAATGAGAGCCTTTGTTGTCGAGCCGTTGCTTGGCAACTTGTAGCTGCTCTCATGAACCCGACTGAGCTGCAACCGCAGCAGAAACATGGTTCAAGTCACCAGATTCTTCAGGACATGTTTTATTTAAAACTTGTCCCAACGAGTGGTGTGCTGGGAAGAAGTACAGTTCTGTGTGAACGACTACAGAGTGCAGGTGGGGCCTGTCACATGATGTCATCATTTACCTAAAGGTACAACCAGAGGAGTCTTCAGCCAGGACACACAGGGTGTGGTGTCCCATACTTCATGTCGTCTACACTGTTCCTCTCCTTCAGGCAGCACTACTTATATTCATAACGTTACATCTTTGTGTTGAAATGAGAGAAATGATTTGTGATGTACAGGTGATCCATGACACACAACTGACCACTATTTAATCCCTGGGATGGCCTGAGTACACCGGATCTCACCTGGTCTCAGAAAGTAAGCAGGGTCAGGCCTGGTTAGTATTTGGATGGGTAAAAACCAGTGCAGGAGTTGTGCCCACACTGGAAACCAGTAACAGGTCATAGGTTGCCTTCAATGAAGGATGGCAAGATGATTGAAGAAGACAAGAAGAGGAGTCCCTGCCTACCTCATGACCATATGAACAGACACCGCCCACCCGCTGAGGACAGATAAATGAGGCCCCGCCCACTCAATGACATTAGCCATAGATAAGCCCTCCCCACCAAATGACCACAGGAACATAATCCCCACTTACCTGATGACCACACCTTTATGCATGTAGATGTTGATGAAGTGGGAGCCAGTGCAGCCGTTGGATTCCCAGTAGGTCTTTGGGTTCTTGTCTGTCAGTTTGTTCGCTCGATGGTGGTTGGAAGACACCTCCACCTTCTCCCAGCATTTGTCCTCCTTCAGCTCCACACTGGATCCTGAACACAGACCAGTCAGACCAGTTCCACATTCCCTCCTGTAAATGAGACAGAGCCCACATCCAGACTGACCTTGGCACAGATTTCTGAGGAACACATCAAAGAAGGGGATGTTGATTGGTTGGTGGCTGCGGCGATGCTCCTCAATATGACCCAACACCATCTGACAAGAAAGATTAGACATGTTACAACACATGCACGCAACAACATGGCTTTGGTTCCTTTTTATTAATTACTTAATCATTTATTTATTTATAATTAATTTGTTTCCAAAGCTAACAGTCCAAACTTGTGTGTTTGTGCACGTGTCTGTAGAGAAAGCCTCCATCTGTGGTGCATCATGACGCACGGCCAGGAGACAGAGATGAGAGCACGGGGGGGTGGGGGGGGGCTGCAGCTTTCACTAAAACTATTAAAATTCAACCAATTATATTTGTGTAATTTATCACACAGTCTGTGTGTTCTGTCACCTGACAAAACATGTGAGACACTAGACCCACACCTGACAGGAGACTCAAGACTCTGCTGGGAATAAATGAGGTGGTCTGACTAGACTGGACTTTGATAAAAACCTGTAAAAAAGCAGCAGAGTTCTGGAAGAACATYCTTTGGACAGATGAAACCAGATGAAGCTGTAGCAGAATGATGGACCTGGTCCAGGTCCTGATCCAAAGCACCACATCATGTGTAAAAGCCAGCAGAGCAGTGGCACTGGCTCACTGTGTTTATTGATGATGTGACACAGGACAGAAGCAGCCCAATGAACTCTGAGGGATTCACAGCCAGACTGTGAGCTCACATCAGACAAACTGATGGCTTCATCCTACAGGTAGAGCTAGGCCACATGGCCTCAAATCAGTATCACAATATATTGACCAATTCACCTCGATAATGATAAATGTACAACAACTCTTACCACTTCTACACACAAGTACACAGTATAGTACAGTCATAACACTATACACTGTGTCTATGTTCTTAGTCAAAGTACAGTTTAGTATTCTCTAATGAAGCATTATACAAAAACTTTAACCTGAACCATGTGGACCAAAGGGATTTGTAAGGAAGAGTTTGGTTTTGAACAGTTTTTCTGTAGTTCATCTTTGTTATTTTAGTGTTTTTAATATATTTAATTAAAAAAACATTTTTGGCCAAACTTGAATCAGATATATTCATACAAATATT
>NW_013953040.1:160412-164825 GCF_001266775.1 Austrofundulus limnaeus
TAATGGTATGGTAATGGTATGATAATGGTATGATGTGGTATGATAATGGTATGATGTCGTATGGTAATGGTATGATAATTGTATGATAATGGTATGATAAGGTATGATAATTGTATGATAATGGTATGGTAATGGTATGATAATGGTATGATGTGGTATGATAATGGTATGATGTGGTATGATAATGGTATGATGTGGTATGGTAATGGTATGATAATGGTATGATGTGGTATGATAATGGTATGATAATGGTATGATGTGGTATGGTAATGGTATGATAATGGTATGATAATGGTATGATAATGGTATGGTAATGGTATGATGTGGTATGATAATGGTATGATGTGGTATGATAATGGTATGATGTGGTATGGTAATGGTATGATAATGGTATGATAATGGTATGATGTGGTATGATAATGGTATGATGTGGTATGATAATGGTATGATGTGGTATGATAATGGTATGATGTGGTATGGTAATGGTATGATAATGGTATGATAATGGTATGATGTGGTATGATAATGGTATGATGTGGTATGATAATGGTATGATGTGGTATGATAATGGTATGATGTGGTATGGTAATGGTATGATAATGGTATGATAATGGTATGATGTGGTATGATAATGGTATGATGTGGTATGATAATGGTATGATGTGGTATGATAATGGTATGATGTGGTAAGATAATGGTATGGTAATGGTATGATAATGGTATGATGTGGTATGACAATGGTATGATGTGGTATGATAATGGTATGATGTGGTAAGATAATGGTATGGTAATGGTATGATAATGGTATGATGTGGTATGGTAATGGTATGATAATGGTATGATGTGGTATGGTAATGGTATGATGTGGTAAGATAATGGTATGGTAATGGTATGATAATGGTATGATGTGGTATGGTAATGGTATGATGTGGTATGATGTGGTATGGTAAATGGTATGATATGGTATGATAATGGTATGATATGGCCCAGCCCTAATCCAGATGGACAATGATCCAAACAACTGAGGAGTTTATTAAAACAAAGCAGTGGAATATTCATGAATGACCAAGTTAGTGACCTGATCTCAACCCAGCAGAGTATTTCACTTGTTAAAGACTAAACAGAAAGGCCCACAAACAAACAGCAACTAAAACCTGCAGTGAAGCCTGGCAGAGCATTAAAGAGGAGGAAACACAGAGTCTGAGGATCTCCATCAAGACCTCAACAAATATATATCAGCTGTAGCAGCATCATATGAATTCTGGCATTTTATACATAGGGCTGCACCAATTAATCGATTAATCGACAACTAATCGATTATTAAAATAATCGATGACTAATTTAATAATCGATTAATCGTTTTCTCTTTTTTTGTTCTTTACTTTGTTTTTCTCTCCAAACGTCTTTGACACCTTCCACTGCCACATCTACCTTTCTGTCCTTGACACACATGCACAGTAGTGGTAACTGGGGTAGGCCGTGGACCTCACAAGTAGGGCTGCACCAATTAGTTGAAATAGTCGATGATGTCGATTATGTAAATTTATCGACGCAGATTTTTTATTATCGATTCGCTGTATTACATAACACCACATGAATGTTCATGTAATTCCATTTCGGTACCTAAAAGAATCACTGCGACCGTATTGGCATTAGAGTGGTGAGTTTTTCATGAAAATATTACAATTACAATTACAATTACAATAATATTACAATTACAGAAAATATTACAATATTAAAGAACTGTTCTTGTTAATTTGATGAAAACATTTTAAATTTCCAGCGCACTCACATCAGAATAACTTATAGATTTGTTGTTAGAATAATCGATTAATCGAAAAAATAATCGTTAGATTAATCGATTAGAAAATAATCGTTTGGTACAGCACTACACATAGTCCACCAGGAGGCGTCAACACAAAAGTCAGAGACTTCACATGAGATTTGGACCATCTTGTGGGGGAAAAGCAGATTACCTCCTACTCGTGAGCGCCCCCTCTGGTGGGGAAACTTTTTTCAGGGATACAAACTTTTTCAGAACACCGGTAGACGGCAGCCATTACAGACGAACATGTGTTTGTTGTTGTTGGAGGAGCAGCTCGGTCACACACTAATGTCATTAGTTTGTTATCATTACTGAGCTGCAGGACTGATTTTTACCCTTTTTTCACATCGTGTCTCCTGCCTGGATCTGTTATTATCTCACTCTGAAGCACAGAGGAGTGTCAGAGGTGAGCTCGCTTCAACTGATTTTTACGACACGGTCTCATTTCCGGACTCAATAATTTTCACGATATTTCAGTTAAAATACATAAGTAAAAATATTTATCTGAGTATAATACTACCCCCAACTTTATGGATGATTTTATGGATAAAATTTTACATATTATACTTGAATAAATATGGTAGTTTTGAGGCTCTGAAATGAAGGGATTGTGTTAAATGCTTTAGTTCCTCATATCTATGAATGATTCTGTTTCTGAATGATTCTGAACAAAGCTGAGGGTCTGAACTTTAACTGCATCTGAAATGATTTATTCAAAATTCATCAGGGTCATGTACAGAACCACGGTTAGGAAGAACTCGTCTCTGTCCAAATACATAAGGACCTGACTAACAGGAGGTGCTGTTACAGCCACAACTCACTGGATCAACTGCTTTAGCCCTCCACTCTGTCTGTTCTGTCCACACACACCTGGCCCTCCATCAACACAACATTAACCCTTTAGGGCACAGATAGCTTTACCTCCCAGAGCAGAAAAACTCATTCCTTCACACTGATTAGGGATGTTTTTCAGTACATAACTGATGTTTTTTCAAGAGTCAAGTTTCAGGCTGGAGCCTGTCTTGTTTGGGTGAAAACAGGGGACACCTGGACAGTCACATCCTGTCACAAAGAAGAGCTTCAAAAGTTTTTAAACTGAGCAGTGTGGACTCAAATACTTATTAAAATGATTTATCACATCTGCAAGTACAATTATTATTGATTATTATTGATTATTATTGCGAAGAGTCATTAACAAGAAGATTTAATCAGGCAGTCACATATACATATATGTAATTTGTTTACAATTAAATGTGGGTCAAATGTATGTTTGTATCAAACAAGTAGGCCTTTGTGTTACTCTGTACCCCTGAAGCAGCTCTCAGACACAAAAAGGTTGGTGACCACGCTATAGTTGATGCTTTAGTTCTGTCAATAATGACTTACAATAACACCTAATTACATTATGTCATACTTTCAGATTTCAAGTCAATATTTTAATGTTTTTAACAAAAACAGTGGGCCACCATCAGCCATTTTTCTGGGGTAAATATTAAGTGGTTAATCTCCACGACCAACATGTCTGCCACATACCTGGATGCATCCTGCCAGAACACTAGTGGTCATCTTTTTGTAGAGGCTAGCATACTTCTCACAGTCTGTGATGAGGTCTCTCAGTTCAGTGACTAACAGCAGGTTGGTGCTGTGTTTGTCCAGAGCTTTGACCAGCGCCTCCTTGGTGCCCAGTCGACACATGACCACTGTGTAGTCTTTGTTTAGAGACGCCAGCCGGTACAGGAAGCGAATGAACAGCTGCACCACCTGGGGATTCATCACAACAGGTTAGCATTTGTCAGAAGGGAACCTCTCTGACCCTGGTGGTCTGAGCACGGCTCACCTCTCTGTCGTTTATGAAGGCCATCATGGTGGACAGGCAGGGCTCGATGCTCTCGTGCCACGGCAGTATGTCCTCCTCGTAGTTGTCCAGGAATTTGTTCAGGATCCTGCAGAAACAACTGCCTGCTCAGTGGAGCTGTCCAGAAGTCACAGTGGAAAGAACAAGATAAGACTGTGGCACCTGAGGATGGACAGCTGGACTGCTCTGTCAGCTCGGTGCTGCTCCATTAGACGGACCAGGTCCTGGTAGGTGCCCCGACTGTGAGTGACCTGCACAAAGAGCCAACAGGTTTATCCTGATTTTCTGACCCGTGACCAGGCAGTGGGCTCCAGCTGCAGATGAGGAAATAAATGCAAACTTTATCGGCACAAAGACTTTTCTTGCCTTCATCAAAACAGTTGTGCTTCCTTAAACACCTATCTCTGGCTTTATGCATGTCAATGCTCACAAGTACCGGTGGTCATTTCTCCATTTTTACTCAACACACAACAGAGCCCATCCCTGCTGCTGGTAATACTGTATATCTGCAGTGAGACATCCAGCGACTGCAGAGAACTCTACTAGAAAACAGACCATTTTAACTATAACTTGAGACAGGAAGGGGCTAGCTGCACAAAAGTTCAACACCATACATTTGGAAAGATGATTAATAATTCACTGTGATGGACTTGTGAACTGTCCAGGGTGTACCCCGCCCCTCGCACTGTGACTGCTGGATATGGGCACCAGTGACCCACGCGACCCTGAAAAG
>NW_013953040.1:168981-171964 GCF_001266775.1 Austrofundulus limnaeus
CTGTTTGTGGTATGTTTGTTGTATGTTTGTATCCTCTTCCCTGTTTGTTGTATGTTTGTTGTATGTTTGTATCATCTTCCCTGTTTGTTGTATGTTTGTTGTATGTTTGTATCATCTTCCCTGTTTGTTGTATGTTTGTTGTATGTTTGTATCATCTTCCCTGTTTGTGGTATGTTTGTTGTATGTTTGTGTTCTCTTCCCTGTTTGTTGTATGTTTGTTGTATGTTTGTGTTCTCTTCCCTGTTTGTTGTATGCTTGTTGTATGTTTGTGTTCTCTTCCCTGTTTGTTGTATGTTTGTATCATCTTCCCTGTTTGTTGTATGTTTGTTGTATGTTTGTGTTCTCTTCCCTGTTTGTTGTATGCTTGTTGTATGTTTGTGTTCTCTTCCATGTTTGTTGTATGTTTGTATCATCTTCCCTGTTTGTTGTATGTTTGTTGTATGTTTGTTGTATGTTTGTATCATCTTCCCTGTTTGTTGTATGTTTGTTGTATGTTTGTATCATCTTCCCTGTTTGTGGTATGTTTGTGTTCTCTTCCCTGTTTGTCGTACTGTATGTTTGTTGTATGTTTGTGTTCTCTTCCATGTTTGTTGTATGTTTGTATCATCTTCCCTGTTTGTTGTATGTTTGTTGTATGTTTGTTGTATGTTTGTATCATCTTCCCTGTTTGTATTTATGTGTTTTTTGTCTCATTTGACAGTTCAGGGGAGCGGCCATGTTTGTTCACACAGAGACAGGTGTACCTTTGCTCTCCAGTTTGTGCACCATAGAGATGTGGTTGAGGGCAATGATAGCGAGCATGGTCTCAGCTCTGGACAGGGTCAGACACTTCTTGAGGACGGTGGTGACCCCGCAGGCCACCAGCTGCTCTGCCAGGCTCTTATGGTTGGAGATGAGCATGATGACCACCAGCAGTCCATTCCTCACTGACAGCATACAGCTACAGAGACAATGAGTGGTCAGCACACAGTGACCAGACTCAGGAGAAGGAAGCTGCAGCACTAACGTACCCTTTGGTCTTCAGCATCAGGTCAATGGCATCAGGGATGACAGCCAGCAGACCTTTAGAGCCTTCAGGAGTAGCTGAGCCAATGCTGGCAAATATCTCCAGCATCATCTGTGTGCCGGACTCAGAGAGCGGGAGGCTGCTGCCCAGGCTGCGCAGGTCATGTTTACTGGCACCAGTGATGACCTTCAGAGTCTGGGAGGAAGGTCAGAGTCATCATCATCATCATCATCATGCCTATAAACAGAGACGTTCCACTGGTTCTCACCGCCAGTGCCAGCTGCTGTATGTGTGCCACAGAGGAAGACTCCTGCATGCAGGACAGGATGGCTTTGACTCCGCCCTCAGTGGCGAATGACACTCTCCACTCAAATTTCAGCATGAGAAGGTGGATGAGCCTCAGTGTGCTGAGCACCACATCTCTGCAGGAGGAGCCCAGGAGCTCTACCAGCAGCTTCAGCACCTTGTCTCTGTGGAAACAAAGACAGTGTCACAGGGTGTTTTTACAGAGGAGCATGTCCCACAGCTACCTGAACTTTGCCCTGAGATGAGACCTACAGGAAAGTGTTCTCCCTGGAACAGAGTCAGTGAAAGAGCTGCAGAACTTCCTGTGGTCAGAGATGATCAAACATGAGAGCAGCTTCTGGTTTCTCACCGTACGGTCTGAGCAGAGTCACTCCTCATGGAGTTCTTGTCCTGAGAGCTTTTCTCCTCCAGCAGTCGGGTGATGAAGAGGACAGCAGCTAGCTGCTGAGCAGAGTCTGAGACAGAACCCCCCTTCTTCAGGATGTCCACTACTTCCCCCAACTTCTCCAGCAGGGTCTTCTTCCCCTGCACCCGCGGGTTGTTAAACACTGCAGGAAAACAAGAGAAAAGTTACTTCCTGGATGCCTTCATGTCTGAAGACAGGAAAACACACCTGAAAGATCAAAGCAGATTCAAACAGCCAATAAACTGCTTATACATTATATTTAAATATATATTTTTATATCTTATATTTGAGGTCTTCATGTTCAAAGGAACTTTTTGGAGTGTGACAGCCCCTGCTGCTTTAAGATGTGTTTTACAGGAGCTTGGTAGAAAAGTCGTTACCAGAACAAAACCTTTTAATTACCATTTAAAAAGTCTGTCAGTCTTCTGTCTAAGTTCTGTATTTGAAGAGTTGTGTTAGTCTGCACATTTCAGTCATAGCTGGAAAGATGCCAGAATAAGAATCTTTGTAAAGTCCTCCAGCCTGTGTGTTTAAGGCCTCGGGCAGAGGGGGGCACTAGGCCCCTAAAGCACTACAGCACTAATCGTGGACCTACAGTTCTTGTTTGAGCCTTACGGCTTTAGGTAATGTTTTGAACCATATGCAGATTTGCACTTTCTAAATTAAAAAATTCAGTAACGGTAAATTAATTATTTCATTATCATCGTTATCTTCAACATTGGAGGGAGAAAGCCATCTCCAGTGAAAACAACGCAGAACCACTGTAACTGAACAGAACCCCCTCTAGTAACAGTTGACTGTCCTTCTGGCTCAGGCTCCTTTAAGAGACAACTCCCACATTTCTTTGTGTTTACGTGGCAGGAAGCAAGTGGAGCTACGTCACTAGGCGACACTCCCAGGCCTAGTCTTTCTCCACCGGTGGACTGTTGCAGTTCTGATTGGTTCGGCTTCTGTGTCTCCAGGTTCTGACCACATTCAACCACGCAGTTTGTACCTCCTCTCTGATGGTTCCAGGTAGAAGAAGTACATCATGCTTACGTCAGCAGAATGCTGCCTGTGGATTAGCTCTTATGGTGCGTTCACACCGAACGCGATTTCAGCTTCAAAATCGCAGCCAACGCTGAAGTCTGAAGCTTGTGCACTTTGAGGTCAGCCGCAGGACAGTTGTTGAAGCGCCGCACGGCGACAGCCGCCCCGCCCCTCCCTCCTCTGTGGGGCTGTTTAATGTCGGACGAGGAAGTGGCTTTGCTTTATTTACAGACAGC
>NW_013953040.1:172730-177401 GCF_001266775.1 Austrofundulus limnaeus
TGTGATTTTAAGACTTTTTAAGATCTTAATTTTAGACGTGTGATTTTAAGACTTTTTAAGATCTTAATTTTAGACGTGTGATTTTAAGACTTTTTAAGATCTTAATTTTAGACGTGAATTTAAGACTTTTTAAGATCTTAATTTTAGACGTGAATTTAAGACTTTAAGATCTTCATTTTAGACATGTGATTTTAAGACTTTTTAAGATCTTAATTTTAGACGTGTGATATTAAGACTTTTTAAGGTCTTAATTTTACATGTGTGATTTTAAGACTTTTTAAGATCTTCATTTTAGACGTGTGATTTTAAGACTTTTTAAGATCTTAATTTTAGACGTGTGATTTTAAGACTTTTTAAGATCTTCATTTTAGACGTGTGATTTTAAGACTTTTTAAGATCTTCATTTTAGACGTGTGATTTTAAGACTTTTTAAGATCTTAATTTTAGACGTGAATTTAAGACTTTTTAAGGTCTTCATTTTAGACGTGTGAATTTAAGACTTTTTAAGATCTTAATTTTAGACGTGAATTTAAGACTTTTTAAGATCTTCATTTTAGACGTGTGAATTTAAGACTTTTTAAGATCTTAATTTTAGACGTGTGATTTTAAGACTTTTTAAGATCTTAATTTTTGATGTGTGAATTTAGACTTAACGTGTTAATTTTAGAAATGTGAATTTAAGACTTTTTAAGATCTTAATTTTAGATGTGAATTTAAGATTTTTTTAAGGTCTTAATTTTACACGTGTGATTTTAAGACTTTTTAAGATCTTAATTTTTGATGTGTGAATTTAGACTTTTTAACGTGTTAATTTTAGAAATGTGAATTTAAGACTTTTTAAGGACCCTCGGACACCCTGCGATGTAGATTATTCTACACTTATGGCAGAATATTTAAAACCAAGTTTGTAATTTGTAAATGCTTTGTGTTGTGAAACTCCAATAAAGACTTTTCATTACATTTTATGCATCTGAACAACACTACACATGTTGTCAGGAATGCTAGCTTGTCAAATTAAGCTAGCTGCCTCGTTCCTTCGTCCTGACCACACCTCCTCTCTCACCCCACATTTGGCCGTGCCCTCTTGGCATTTTTCAAATTGGCCTGGGGGCGGGGTTTGGCTTTCAAGGGGGGGCTATTTACACTTTAATTAGCACCACAGTGAGGTGTTTGTGTATGGGTGTATATATCCATAAACATAATGTCTACAGCAGTGTGCATGTTTTTATAAAGCTGTTATTCTCTCTCATACTAGTGTTTCTCATATTCTCTACTTGTTTTAGTTGTTTGGTAGGAATAGGTGCATGGCAGGGGGTTGTTTGTGTTTGTTGGTTAAACATGTTAAAATGTAGTGAACATGTACAATAAAATAACATCTTGTTTGCGTCACTGAAAGCAGCTTGTGTTTCTGATGATATATTTAAACGGAGTTTGATGGGTGTGAAGTCAGATGTGTACAAAGGGAACCTCAGGTCATGATTAAAGGTCTGAGTCAGGAACAGGTCCCACCTTTCATCTTGTCCTCCAGATCTTCAGGATATTTGCTTTCGTCTTCTGAGGGAAACTCGCTCTCCGTCTCTGAGCAGCTCAAGTCCACAGGAAATTCCTTCTTGGCCTTCTTGGAGACGGATCCCATTGCTGACGAAGAAGAGGTGGAGGCAGAGGATGAAGAGGAGAAGCTCTGAGATCCTCCTCCACCTCCTCCCAGGTTGGATGCACTCAGAGAGCTTTCAGCTGAAGAACAAAGCACAGTGAGACTGGACGTCCTGAGGACAGAGCTGTTCTGACACAAGCAGTTCAGTGTCCTCACCAAGCAGCTCCTCATCCTCCAGACTTCCCCCTCCTCTCTTCAGATAGTGTTTGGAGAAGGCATGAGAGCACAGCAGATCACTGAGACACGACGACGGCAGCTTCTGCTTCAAGTAGTGCAGCAGCTTCTTGGCTACGTCTCCAGGGACGGACAGGCAGATAAGGGACGAGTCGTCCAGCTCCAGCTCCTGGACAGAACAGGTCCAGGCTGAGCTGAGATCTGCTACATCCTGTTACATTCTTCAGGATGACAGAGCTGAGTGTAGACTAACAGGTTGTAACGTTACACAACCCTTCATAGACAGTGTGCAACTGCTCTTAGCTGTTACACAACTGTGTGCAGCTCTTAAAACATCTGAACAGACCAGCTGTAACCACTACACAACTGTGTGTAGCTCTATACTACACAATTGTGTGCAGCTCTACACTACACAACTGTGTGCAGCTCTTAAAACATCTGAACAGACCAGCTGTAACCACTACACAACTGTGTGTAGCTCTATACTACACAANGAACAGACCAGCTGTAACCACTACACAACTGTGTGTAGCTCTATACTACACAACTGTGTGCAGCTCTTAAAACATCTGAACAGACCAGCTGTAACTACTACACAACTGTGTGCAGCTCTACACTACACAACTGTGTGCACCTCTATACTACACAACTGTGTGCACCTCTATACCACACAACTGCGTGCAGCTCTACGCTAAACAACTGTGTGCAGCTCTATACTACACAACTATGTGCAGCTCTATACTACACAACTATGTGCAGCTCTATACTACACAACTATGTGCAGCTCTATACTACACAACTGTGTGCAGCTCTACACTAAACAACTGTGTGCAGCTCTACACTACACAACTGTGTGTAGCTCTTAAAACATCTGAACAGATCAGCTGTAACCACTACACACCAGTCCAGAACTGTTCCAGACCAGTGGTTCCAGAACTGTTCCAGACCAGTGGTTCCAGAACTGTTCCAGACCAGTGGTTCCAGAAATGTTCCAGACCAGTGGTTCCAGACCTGTTCCAGTGGTTCCAGAACTGTTCCAGACCAGTGGTTCCAGAACTGTTCCAGACCAGTGGTTCCAGAACTGTTCCAGTGGTTCCAGACCTGTTCCAGTGGTTCCAGAACTGTTCCAGTGGTTCCAGAACTGTTCCAGTGGTTCCAGAACTGTTCCAGTGGTTCTTCAGCAGATGGCACACTCAGCTCAGGTCTTACCTGCTCCTCCAGGCTCTGCTGCAGGATGCTGGTCACCTCCTGCTGCTGGGTGGACTCCAGCTTCTTGATGAAGAACAGGACCTCCCACCACTCAGCTCGGCTCAGCACTGCAGGCTCAGGCTGCGGTCTCTGCAGCAGGTACGGCAGTGAGTAGAGTCCACCAGGAGGCTTGGAGAAGAAGGTCTGAGTCACTGAGGAGCAGAGAGGTGATCAGAATGAGGCCAGGCTCAGAGGAACAGGAGGAACAGCAGCAGTTCAGTGGAGCTCATCATGAACCTGTGGTGAGTTTCAGGGTCTCTGTCAGGGACAAGGCTTTCTCTTGTGTTTCCTTCTCAGACTGGCTGCTGCTGCCACTGCCCAGGATCTCCACCATGTGCCAGTGGACCCAGTAAGTCCTGGCTAACGAGTTCCAGAAGACCTGAACACAGCAAAGGACAGGGTTCCTGCAGCTTAAAGCAGGTTCACTTTAAGACTTTAGACTTTTGGATGCCACCTGAAAATAAATGTAAGACCAACTTCACAATAAACACTCATTTTAAGGCTGGTCAAAAACTGATTTCATCCATCTTGGATTGATTTCATTTAAATTTTGTTAAGTTGATTCACAGGACATGAGCTTGATTCTTCCTCATGGCGTCTGGTGCGTGGGTCTGAAACATGTTTCCATATTTTGTCACTCCTGGTTTGACGGATGTTTACATCCGGTTGACGTTCAGAGCTAACGTTAGCTTTCAATAACAAGTTGTCTGTGCCAAAACACTAACAGTAGCTACATTTACATGGACATAAGTGATCAGATTCAACGGCCATTCAGAATAAAATGTGTCATGTAAACACTTCATGGTCAGATTGTGTCCATGAAAACCATATCTTCAGATTATTTAATCCGAATACATTTCAATCCCATCAAAGAATTTTGCACATGTAAACATAGCTTTTATCAGCCGATTCTGAGCAGAACGTAAAGATAGAGACCATGGTGACTTTGTTTTCAAACATTTGTGCTCCTACATGGTAGAGGGGTGGCTCGTTAGGAGCTCAAACCAAACAACAGTGAGCATACATGCCAAGGTGTGTGGATTATCTATAATTTACACAGATTACACATCATTTTGCAGGCATACACAACAATCTATCAGATTTTTTTCAACTTTTATAAATTTTTAGTTTTGTTGCCAATATTATTATTTTTAAACTTTAAGAAATGTCTTAACGAAATCCACAGTGATGAAATGTTGTAGTTGTATTATTTGTTTTAATAAGGTATAAGTTTTATTGAACATAACAGTAGAAGGCAACAGAAAAATTACAAATAATTTACATATGCTCAAAAAGGAGTGGGCAGAAGTATACAGGTGCTGGTCATAAAATTAGAATATCATGAAAAAGTAGATTTATTTCAGTAATTCCATTTAAAAAGTGAAACTTGTATATTATATTCATACATTACATACAAACTCATATATTTCAAATGTTTATTTCGTTTAATTTTGATGATTACAAATGACAACAAAATCTCAAATTCAGCATATCAGAAAATTAGAATCTTGTGAAAAGGTTCTGATAGAGTTTTATTGGATTTATTAAACTTCTTAAGGTGTTTCAAATAAAGTCTTGAGGTACGTGACAAATTT
>NW_013953040.1:178123-181031 GCF_001266775.1 Austrofundulus limnaeus
AAATTTGTCACGTACCTCAAGACTTTATTTGAAACACCTTAAGAAGTTTAATAAATCCAATAAAACTCTATCAGAACCTTTTCACAAGATTCTAATTTTCTGATATGCTGAATTTGAGATTTTGTTGTCATTTGTAATCATCAAAATTAAACGAAATAAACATTTGAAATATATGAGTTTGTATGTAATGTATGAATATAATATACAAGTTTCACTTTTTAAATGGAATTACTGAAATAAATCTACTTTTTCATGATATTCTAATTTTATGACCAGCACCTGTACTTTTATCAGCCCAACTCTTCTCCTGCAACATTATTCCCATCACTCATTTATCAAACAACACCTCTGTCACCTGCAAGTCCTTCTCATTTAAAACTATTTCATTTATGACAGTTTCCTTTCAGGATTAAACTCTTTAATTTAAAAGTTTGTCCTTAAATCCTGTTGTTTACAGTGAAATGAAAAAATAAAGTGATATTGGTTTTTGTAACACAGTTGAACTGTTTTCATTATTTTAGAGCAAATCAAATTGAATCGGATCGTGATTAATCGATTCAGAACTTCATGAATCGAAATGGAATCGATTTAGAGAACCGGCCATGATACCAGCTCTACTAATTTCACACAAACACAAATGTTTATTTTAACACAAAACAACTAGCTGTGAGAGGAAATCTGTAAAAGATTTAAAAAGATCAATAAATGTTATCAATTATTTTAATATTTGAGATGAATTATAATCACCCTGAGACCTGTGAACCATTGATTTGAGACATTTTAAGGCTAATTACGGCCTTATTTTTGGATTGATGAATTCAATGCATGTTAAAACTTGCTAAGGATCCCTGGGCACTGAAAAAATGATCCAGACTAACATCATCCTTCATTCTTACAGTTTCAGATCTTTGAGTTAAAAACAGGGTTTCCTCACCTGAACAGGTGGAGATCCATCATTGCTGTAACGAAACTCTCCTTCATCTCCAGCGCTCACCTCCTCGTAGTCCTCCAGCATGCGAACAATCATGCCACTCTTCAGATTGTCCTGAACGTACTCCACGTAGGCTGAGCGGTTGGCGAAGTCTGAGCGAGTTTTGAAGCCGTTCCCAGTCTTCTTCTTCACTGGCGTGGCCGTTCCCACTGTCACAGAGGAGCTGCTGGTCTGAGTGACAGGTGCAGCACAGAACCGAGGCTGGAAGATGGACCTAAGGACCGGGCGCAGCACCTCCTCCTCCTCACTGTGCTCCTCCCAACATGCCCCGCCTCCTTCCTGGTGGTGGGTGGAGTCGTCAGGTGGCCTTCGGTTCCGGTCCCAGCCCATGACTCGGACCAGCTCAGAGATCAGGTTGGCCATGGCCATGGTGAACTCAAACTCTCGCTGGATTCGGAGGAGCTCAGTCTGGTGGGAGGAGCTAGAAGATGATGAGGCAGGGGCGGGGCTAGCATCTGGCCTATCAGGACATGACTCTGCCCCTGCTGTGTTAAGTTTGTCCATCAAAGACGTGACGCACAGGTAACGCTTCACCAGAGAAAAGAGCAACTTCCCAGGAATCTGAACAGAAACAGACCACAGTTAGACACACTGTGAAGGACCAGGATGTAGAGGTCCATCAACACTTCAGTCCATCCGGTCAGCTTGTCAAATGTAGTTTACCTGAGCCAGGTGTAATTTACCTGAGCCAGGTGGAGTTTACCTGAGCCAGGTGTAGTCTACCTGAGCCAGGTGTAATTTACCTGAGCCAGGTGGAGTCTACATGAGCCAGGTGTGGTCTACATGAGCCAGGTGGAGTCTACATGAGCCAGGTGGAGTCTACATGAGCCAGGTGTAGTTTACCTGCGCCAGGTGTAATTTACCTGCGCCAGGTGTAATTTACCTGCGCCAGGTGTAGTTTACCTGAGCCAGGTGGAGTCTACCTGAGCCAGGTGAAGTCTACCTGAGCCAGGTGTAGTTTACCTGCGCCAGGTGTAGTTTACCTGCGCCAGGTGTAGTTTACCTGCGCCAGGTGTAGTTTACCTGCGCCAGGTGGAGTTTACCTGCGCCAGGTGGAGTTTACCTGAGCCAGGTGGAGTCTACCTGAGCCAGGTGTAGTTTACCTGAGCCAGGTGGAGTCTACCTGAGCCAGGTGGAGTCTACATGAGCCAGGTGTAGTCTACCTGAGCCAGGCGTAGTTTACCTGAGCCAGGTGTAATTTACCAGAGCCAGGTGTAGTCTACCTGAGCCAGGTGTAATTTACCTGAGCCAGGTGTAATTTACCTGAGCCAGGTGTAGTCTACCTGAGCCAGGTGTAGTCTACATGAGCCAGGTGTAGTCTACATGAGCCAGGTGTAGTCTACATGAGCCAGGTGTAATTTAACTGAGCCAGGTGTAGTCTACATGAGCCAGGTGTAATTTACATGAGCCAGGTGTAATTTACATGAGCCAGGTGTGTAGTCTACATGAGCCAGGTGTAGTCTACATGAGCCAGGTGTAGTCTACATGAGCCAGGTGTAATTTACCTGAGCCAGGTGCAGCTTACATGAACCAGGTGTAGTATACCTGAGCCAGGTGCAGTTTACATGAACCAGGTGTAATTTACCTGAGCCAGGTGTAGTTTACCCGATCCAGGTGTAGTTTACCCGATCCAGGTGTAGTTTACCCGATCCAGGTGTAATTTACCTGAGCCAGGTGTAATTTACCTGAGCCAGGTGTAATTTACCTGAGCCAGGTGTAGTTTACATGAACCAGGTGTAATTTACCTGAGCCAGGTGTAGTTTACCCGATCCAGGTATAGTTTACCTGAGCCAGGTGTAATTTACCTGAGCCAGGTGTAGTTTACCTGAGCCAGGTGGAGTCTACATAAGCCAGGTGTAATTTACCTGAGCCAGGTGGAGTTTACCTGAGCCAGGTGTAGTCTACCTGAGCCAGGTG
>NW_013953040.1:182031-184576 GCF_001266775.1 Austrofundulus limnaeus
TTATAACTTTTACCTTTATTATGCTTGTCTTATAACTTTTACCTTTATTATGCTTGTCTTATAACCTTTACCTTTATTATGCTTGTCTTATAACTTTTACCTTTATTATGCTTGTCTTATAACCTTTACCTTTATTATGCTTGTCTTATAACCTTTACCTTTAACATGCTTGTCTTATAACCTTTACCTTTAACATGCTTGTCTTATAACCTTTACCTTTAACATGCTTGTCTTATAACCTTTACCTTTAACATACTTGTGTATAATTGTCTTTCTACTCTCCTGAGACAAGTCTTTCCTTGTCTTCCTCTGGTCCATGTTGAGTGTGGTCCACAGCATGTCACCAAACACAGTGAGTATCTGTAGGCCTACAGGTCCACTGACTGATTACAAGACTGTAGACATCTGTGATGAAAATTAGTGGACACACCTTGATTTAACATGACCCTTTGGTTACATTATGTTTAGGGGTACCATCATTTCTGTCCAGGCCTGTTTTATGATTTTGATTTTTTTTTATTCTGTTGAAGCATGACTGAAAAGCAGTGTCTGACTTTCATTTGCTCATTTCTATAGAATTTTTATTTATTACTTTTGTTCATTGTGACCATTGTGGGTTTTTCTTTCTTTAAAAGAAGGGTACCAACAATTCTGACCACATGTGTATTCAGCAGACCTGAAACAATTAGGCACACTGTCAATGAGACAGATGACAGAAAACTGCCAACGCAGAGCGTCACTGTTCATACAGTGACAACAGAACCATGAACCAATGGTTTCAGTCTTGAAGGACCACATTGTTCCTGTGATGTTATGCACCAGTGCTGTGGAGTTTACCTGACCAGTGCTTCCAGTCAAAGGTTCACTCACCTCCCAGTGGTCTGAAACATGCAACAGCCTCAGCTCGTTCATGTTCAGCACACAACAGTGATACTCAAAGACTGTTGTTGGCATGTCATTTTGGAAAAAAGATTTGGTCAAAAAACATCAAAGATCATTTAGCTAGCCATTAACCTAGCCTGAAAGACCAGTTCTGAAGGTTTCCCCAGACTCCATGCTCTGACTGATATGATGACTAATAAGATAGTAGTGACAGAACTACGGCTTTTATTTTGACAACAGCCGCTTCGTGTAGAAAAACAAATAAAATAAAACTTTATTTTGTTGTAAAACCTCTGGGACACTAACGGCAGTGTTTTTCTGAGGACTGCTCTTCCAGAGCTGTGAAGGAAGATGAGGAGAGTCCTGATGAAAGTAAGGAGGAAAAAGAGTTTCAAAGAGGGGTTTTCTGGAAGCAAAACGCAGCGTGAGTGGTTTCAGCATGAACACACACTCCCACAAACTGAACAATCACACAACAGGTTCTCATGTGAGGGGGGTACACTGGAGGCTGTGACAAAAGGAGCGACAGAGTCGATGCTAAGAACATGACGACAGGATTTTAGTCATCAAACAGACAAACTGAGCTGATGAAGCAGGCTTTAGTCCTTCTGAGTCTCCTGTCCCCCAAACCCAGCTCATGGTCTCCTGTCCTGGTCCTGGTCCTGGTCCTGCTGGAGGTTTCTCCTCCCCACTGTCACTAACATGCTGCTCAGGATGGACACTGATGAAGTGATTCAACACAACCTGCTGATTGTGTAGATAGTTTTTGTGTACAGTGCCCTGACACCATGTTTGTTGTGACATGGCTCTAAATATATAAACTGAACTGAATTTTATGACAAAAACAATTATTTAATATTGTGATGAGGTCATCTACACTTGCTGATGCCTCTACATTAAAATGACAAGTTATTTTGTGAGGTTTGAGGCTGCATGGATAAGTAGTGCTGGGCACAGATTAAACATTTTAATTGTGATTAATCAGATGTTTTAATAGAAACAATGACTTTACTCTGTCTGAATGTGTATATATGTACGTTACAATACACTCCCACTGTGACACTGGGCATGATGTGTTTTTATTTATTTTCTTAGATTGGTGTATGCCTCAGCTGTTGTCTGTTGTGTTGCTGAAACATCCAGAACATTGTGCTGGGCTGTCTTTTCTGTTTACTTCAAATTTTCCTAAACCTTTCACCATTGATCCTTCTCTGGGAGCTTCGTTTTGGGACTCTGCTGTCTTCATAGTGATATATAACATTTAGCAAACACACATAGCTGTTAGCAGAAGAGCAACAAAACAGCACTCCGGCTGAACAACAGTGTGCTGAATAGTTTATCAGTTTCTACTTTAAGAAAGCTTCAGGATCAAGGCAGATCATCTGTGAGCCATCATCCAAACCTGGATTAAGACCAAAAGTGGTACATGGACAAATAAAGTGTTTTGACTAAAATGTTAACAAAAAATTGCATTTTGTCAAAATATAATGAATAAAAGTCTTATTAATGTATCATTTAAATGAAAAGTCTGAAATAAAATCAGAAAACTAAATTTTGAAGCACTTTTTTGAGCAGTAGCAACAAAAAAACTGATTTTGAGGAAAAACACCTTAAAATGTTGAGATTTTCCCTGTGAGTTAGTAAAGTTTTGTTTCTTTTTATC
>NW_013953040.1:188776-190305 GCF_001266775.1 Austrofundulus limnaeus
ATGTATGTATGTATGTATGTATGTATGTATGTATGTATGTATGTATGTATGTATGTATGTATGTATGTATGTATATTTCTATATACGTGGCGTCACTAGGCCTATTTTGGGGGGCTGGAGCCCCCTAACTGTAACTGTATCTCAACCTGAGATACCTGCAGTCCACCAGTGTGTGGCATCTCTTAAAGACCTTCAGTACACAGAAGGAAATATTCATCCTAACAGATAGCCAAGCTTCTATTAGAGCTCGGTAAGGCCCACACAAACATCATTACTGGTTTGGGAGTGTGTGAAGCAGTCAACCAACTGCAAGAGATAACAGTGTTACTGTTCAATGGGTACCAGGACATACTGGCATTAATGGTAACCAGAGAGCTGACTACCATACAAAAGCTGGCAGTCAGGCTCACTTCAAAGGACCAGGGGCTTCAGTTATAAAAGATGGTGTAGAATTTATACTAAAAGTGATTTTTAGGCCAAAAGACAAAAATGGAGTACGCCAAAAAATGTTCAGATTTATAAAACCATGTGCACACACACACCTTCAAGCACTTTTCCTTTATAAATCACAGCTTCACCTCAGAGTTTGGACCAAGGTCCTCCTCAGGTTCTACCCTCTACACGCCCACACTCAACCATAAGATCCTCCTCAGGTTCTACCCTCTACACGCCCACACTCAACCATAAACAAAGTAAAGTACCTCATGAATGTTAAGATGTATTTAAATCAGTCAGATGATCAATGTCAACTAAAGTGACTGGCCGGCTCAGGCATGCACTGCGTCATGAGTCTGGAGGTTGAAAACAATAAATAAAATAAATAACCCAACTTTTGCCCCACACATTTTGCTGTTAGAAGTAAGTTCAGTCTTCTACCCTGTCCTCTTCTCCTCCTGCCTTGTGCTGCATTCATAAATGACTGCTGAAACTCTAGCATACAAAGAATTCACCATATGTGAACAAAATTCATTTTAAATAGGCTGAAGCAAAATGGAAAACTTTTCTGTAGATGGATCCTATCTTAAGATGTGTTTTGGAAACCAGAGGGACCATTCTTCCTGTTATCAGTCCACAGTCCAAAAACCTGCCTCTCTGATAGTATGGGGGTACATTAGTGTCTCTGGTATGGGCATCTAACACGACTGGAAAAGAACCATGTAATGAAAATTATTTAGATCTTTTAGAATAACAATTTTTCCATCTAGATGATGTCTTCTTCAGGAAAGGCCTTGTATACTTCAGCAAGACAATGTTAAACCACGTGATGCATCATTACAGCAGGATGGCTTTGTAGTAGAAGAGCCTGGGTGCTGAACTGGCCTGCCTGCAGTCCAGACTTTTCACCAATTAAAGCAACATTTCATGCATCATGAAACCTAAAATCCAGTGAAGAAGATCAAAGATTTCTAGAAACCTCCATCAAACAGGAATGGAACAACATTGTCCTCCAAAAACTCCAGCAGCTGGTATCAGGTCCAGGGGTCGGATTTATAAAACTGGCGTACGCACAATTTGAGCCCAGAAACTTG
>NW_013953040.1:190943-193761 GCF_001266775.1 Austrofundulus limnaeus
AGGTTTTTTATTTTTGTTTTTTTATAAATAAAAAAAATCGTTAGATTACTCTAAAGCAAAATGAGGGAAAATCTGTGTCAATTACAGACATTCTGTTCAGGTGAGCAGCTGTCAGTCAGCACCTGTCAACCTCCAGGCTCACGAAGGAGCGAGTGTCTGAACCAATCACTGATCAGCTGACTGATTTAAATACATCTTAACATTCATCAGGTACTTTACTTTGTTTATGGTTGAGTGTGGGCGTGTAGAGGGTAGAACCTGAGGAGGACCTCGTGCGCAAACTCTGACGTGCTGCTGTGATTTATAAAGGAAAGATGCGCAGAAACGTGCGTACGTACGGTTTTATAAATCTGAATTTTTTTTGACGTACGCCATTTCCGCCTTTTGGCCGTACGTTCACTTTTAGTATGGTTTCCACGCAATCCTTTATAAATGAGACCCCTGGACATTTACAGGCTGGTGTTAAAGGAAACTTCTCAGTGGGAAACATGGACTTTAAAACATCAAATTCAGAATTATATTTTTTACAGTCCCCTCAAAAGGTATTGAAACAACAAAGTTTCTTTGTCTTTGTTGTTCATTAGAGACATTTGAGTTGAAGATGAAAAGATAAGCATGAGACGAGAGTTAAAAACGGTAAAGTAGGGTTTTCTTCTTAAAGAGGATAAACTGTTCTGTTCTTTTTATTCCTCCTAAACAGACGAGAAGGAAAACAACAGCTGTGTGTGTGTGACCAACACACCGCTTTGTCCAGTAAACACATTTCTCCCTGAAAGAAATGTTATGTTTTTCTGACAGGAGACCAGGTATGAATGTTGTATCTAGAACACACAGCTGAATGCTGAGTACAAAGCCACTTTGAGTCGGTGCAGAGCTGAGATTTGCTGGAGCTGGAAGCTGCAGGACCTGATGACGGGCAACAACCATCTGAGGGAAACATGAAACAGAACAGGTGAAACACGTTTGTGTCGGCCTGTGGGGTCTGATAAGGCTGACTGTGACGAGAAGCCAAGCCGTCTCAGTGGATTTATGATAACTGGATTCCTGCTGATCGGCGGAGGCGAATATCTTTCTTATTGGAAAATGAAAGTGATCCTGACAGCAGTCTGGGCCTGTGAGAAGCTGTCAGGAACCATGGATGGAATATCTCATACTGGAAACTCACAGACTTAGACGCTGGGGGAGATAAGTCACAAACTGGATGTGATTCTGACGAGAATCACAGCTCAGCAGTGTGCCTGTGAGATGTAGGATTACACCTGGGTGAAGCTTCAGATGGAAGAGGCGAGGAGGTGATGAAATTTGGAACATTCAGCATTTCTTTTCACAATTTTCAGAGATGCAGTTAAGACTGTAAAGTGGCAAGAAATTCGAGGCCGCTTGTTCCAAAACAATTGTGTTTATCTTTTGGATCCCAGCAGCTGCTGGCCTTGGTCAGTCGGCAGTTTTTCAAAACTTCCCTGGAGAATATGTCAACAAAGGATTGATTCCCCACTCCCTCTCCCCGTATCATCCGTATGGATCAGTCTGAAGGATGTGGTGATGGAGAAAAGGGAAACCCTGAACTCTGGGACTGAGCTTGGGAGGATAAGATCTGGTCTCTGGACTCTGGTGAGTCCTGGTCTTGGATTGGTTCCAGCACAGAGTATTAACCTGGAACGTCACCAGCTCCACTGAATCCTTCCCCTCGTACCATGATCCTCAGCCCCCTTCCCTCCCCAGCTGTCTTGCTGCTTTAGCAAGTTGTTTTGTGTGCACATGATTCTGTGTTTATGAGTAAATATAGGATCAGAGCATCTTTTCTAACTCATCTGTCCTATTGTTTTTTTTCCAAACTGCAAAAGGTAGAGCAACCGTGTTGTGCAAGACCATGTTTATGTGTGTCTTTCTCCTGAACGGAGTGTTCTGAACTGCAGTTTTGTTCTGCTTTGCATCTTTGATGTTGTGTGTGAATGACAGTAAAGCTGGTTGTGATTCAAACATCAAGTCTACAATAACTTACATTTTTAACTGTTTTATAAACCTTAGTGCTTCGTCATTCATGGTCAACATGTTCATGTTTCAACAGTGATGTGTTGTGAGTAGTTTAACACACCTACATGTAAATACAGGAAATAAAAGCTGTCATTCTGAAGTCTTGTCTCATCTTTTCATCTTAAACCTACAGTAAATGTCTTCAGTGAAGAACAAAAAGAATGGAATTTGACTTGTTTCATTACTTTTGGAGGGAAATGTATTTACTGAGAATCTGGCAATGTTTTAGTTTCAACATCTCTGTGTTTACTACGCTGTTTGGGAATTAGAAGCACTCAGAGAGTGCAAACCTCCGCCAAGACCAATGTCTCCCATCCTGTAAGAGTTAATGCAGTAAAAGCAGAGATGGGAACACATTTGCAGAATAAGTTGTGACGTAGTGAACATTTAAGCAGCAGTATGATGGGATTTCTTCCTGGTGGAGTCCAATGTGAAAAACAAAAGTCAGACTGGTCACCTGACGTTATTGTTGAAAGCTTTCACATCGGTGCTACGTGATTCAAAAAACAGAGTTTTCATCGCACATCTAATCACACAGACACACACGCGTCTTCCTATCTTTGTGAGGACCAAATACAGCGTTCACAACCACGCTCTGTGCTTTCTTTTTCCCCAAAGTTTGGTGAGAGGTGGATAGAGGGGCGCACAAAGAGCTCTGGACTTGATCTGGCCTCATTTAAATAATAATAAAAATTAACAAACAAACAAACAAACAACCTCCGAGTCTGAAGTCCACTGCGTCACTCCTCTTCCTTAATCTTCATCGATCTGTGTACAAGCCTAC
>NW_013953040.1:199989-202485 GCF_001266775.1 Austrofundulus limnaeus
GAGCAGATCACAGGACGGCACTTGAATCGTAAGGTCCCACAGACTGTAGTATCTTCCTGCTTGAAGCTAAACCATAGCACAACATTGGAGACTGAATACAGTTAAACTTTGCATTAGCTTGAAGTGTACTCTTTTTCTGCCCATAATGTGATTTAACCTCTTACGCTGAGATTAAATGTCTCAGCTAGCTAGGTTCTGAAAAACAGACAGACAGACAGACAGACAGACAGAAAACATTACCTGGCCGTTGGCAGAGGTAATAAAATATAGTTTTATGAGATTTACACATCCTTACATTCAGTTTGTATTTACATTTAAATGAATGTTCAAACATTTGTGACCTGAGGTTGTAGAAAGAGCTTTTCCAACTGGTGAACAGAGCATCATTCTGTTAGCGTACACCTGTAAGCTGCAGAACGTCTGTCTGCAGAGGTGTTCCCACTGATGATGGTCAGTTAAAACCTGTGATGATGCTGTAACTTTGTGTGGCAGCAGGGTTTCACCTGACTGCAGATCAGACTCTGTTCACATGTAGAACCCATGAGGAGTTACTGACACGCAGCCTGCTGCTGCTCTGGTGGTCCACTCCACTGTCTGCAGTCAGCTGTGAGCGCGCTCACTCAGGACCTGACCAACATTCTCTCAGAGGATGGGGCTGCACACTCACAGCCGTGTGTTGTGGATGCGGTTTCCATGGAAACTCCACACCTACAGCTCCAACGGAACGAGGGTGGTTGCCATAGCAACACTTCCCACACAGATATCCATGAGAGAACAAGAGCTCTGCAGCAGGAGGAAGAGGAGGAGCAGGAGGAAGATGCATAAAGCAGAGAGCGCTTCACATCTGTCAGTCAAACATTCGGACAGATGTGTTTGTGTCATCCTGGATCTGATCCTCCTCCGGTCTCTCTGCCAGCTGTGTGACCTCTGACTGCACTGATGATGAAGGCTATCTGAAATCAAACTGTCGTTCTCAGGACTGCTTCCTGCTAACGAGGTGCTTCATTAGGTTTCCACTCTTAATTGAGCTCATTAAGAACCTCAGGTTCTGCTGATGGAGATCTGTTGTGGTGATGGGTGGTTCTGATGGTCACATTTTCTATCATCATCATGTCTTCTTTGTGCTGCCCACAAGAGCAGACCTCATTATTCATCATAACTCCATCATCTGAGTGTCTCCGACACAGTCAGCATGTTTTAACCAGGGCTGCAACCATACAGCAAATTCAGGATTCGGTTCCATACTTTTTCAGTACAAAAAAGAGAAATGTCCATGTCCCTTTTAAATTATAATTTATTTAAATTAATTATGAACATTTGTTTAACCTCAAAAGTCCAGTTTTTAAATTAAATGTTGCTGAAACAGCAAGTTTCTCAGTGGATCTGAGCTCAAAAATACAGCCTAGGTGGAGTAGTGGAACACAGATCCACTGATCCTTCAACACAGAGCATCTTCAGAAGACAAGTTGATAAAATAAATGTTAAATATCTGTATTGTTCCATACAAGTGTGTGTTGAACCTAAAACACTGTTAGATGTGGTTCCATATGGGTACATGTGTTGTTGCAGCCCCAGTTTTAACCATGAAGGAATCAATATTTCATGTTGTTTGGAGGAAATGAGCTGTATTCTAGCTGGTGTCATCCTCACCATCACTACAGCACTAACTGGTGTGACCATGGAACAGTGGAACTGATGGTGGGATGAGGACTCTTCTTGTCTTTGACAGAATTCATTTCTTTCGAGGGTTTAAATCCCAGCAAACGTCCAAACTGGTCCTCTGTTGCAGCTCTCACTGATCCTCAGTGTCTTCTCTGGATGTGTCACCTCAGGCTGTGAAGCTCTGCAGACCAAAGGCTGCAGGTCCAGATGGAGGATCTCAGTCAGCTGGACCCTCTGCAGTTTGTTACAGGTCCAGCTGCTGTATTACCTTCAGGATCACCTGGACCAACAGAAGTCCATTTTTATACACTTTAGTTGTGTCTTCTCACCATGAGAGGTTCTGTGTTCACCCCTCTGCCCTCAGTGCACCACTCTGTACAGCTGTGACCTCTCTTTACAGCTGTGACCTCTCTGTACACCTGTGACCTCTGTACAGCTGTGACCTCTCTTTACAGCTGTGAACTCTCTGTACAGCTGTGACCTCTGTACAGCTGTGACCTCTCTTTACAGCTGTGACCTCTGTACAGCTGTGACCTCTGTACAGCTGTGACCTCTGTACAGCTGTGACCTCTGTACAGCTGTGACCTCTGTACAGCTGTGACCTCTGTTTACAGCTGTGACCTCTGTACAGCTGTGACCTCTGTGTACAGCTGTGACCTCTGAACAGCTGTGACCTCTGTGTACAGCTGTGACCTCTGTGTACAGCTGTGACCTCTGTGTACAGCTGTGACCTCTGTACAGCTGTGACCTCTGTACAGCTGTGACCTCTGTACAGCTGTGACCTCTGTACAGCTGTGACCTCTCTACAGCTGTGACCTCTCTGTACAGCTGTGA
>NW_013953040.1:207047-210187 GCF_001266775.1 Austrofundulus limnaeus
GACAGACAGAACGACAGACAGACAGACAGACAGACAGACAGACAGACAGACAGACAGACAGACAGACAGACAGACAGACAGATATATGCGACAGAAATTACCTCCTTGGCGGAGGTAATAATGYCAGTGGGTTGTATCAACCATCCAGACCACTCAGGTCTTGTGGGTCTKTGCACCCCCASAGTCCAAACCAAACATGAAGAGGCAGAATTCAGTGATGTTCCATTAATCTGGAACAAAGTTCCAGAAACCTGCTGAAATCCTGACTTCTTTTAAATTGAGATTAAACYGATTAATTTTGACAGTTTTATTTACCATATGAACCATGACCATGGACCACCGGTCTGTGGTCCAGCTTTGCTCTGCTTTCTGTCATTGTGTCTCTGTAATGTAGTTGTGTTTGTGTAAAGTAAGGCACTTTGCATTGTCTTGTTCCTAGAATGTGCTCCATAAATGAAAAAACAAAAAACAGACAGAATCTGTGGTCATCTTTTATTTTTCTGCTCCCTGTTCCAACAAACAGCTTCAGTAGTGAACACGCCCATCTACACACAGGAAACAGGAAGTGATGAAGACAATGTGGTGGATACAGTCTGTGTCTGTGCCTCAGGGATTGTCACTGGAACATCTACAACTACATTTCTCTTTCCAAGCTCGCTCTAACATTAGCAGCAATCTTCTTTTACTGAAACAAGGAAAACCAACAATCAAATCAACTAGTCAAAGCAGGAAAACACCTGAACACAAAAGGTTCCTGATTAATTCTTCATGTTTTCTTGGTTAAAATAAAGCATTTATCTGGTGACAAACAGCCACAACTCTTGCAAAGAAAACCATCTGCAAAACTCAGCAAATGTATTTACATCTACTTGTTTACAAAAAAACAATGTCCTTTCTAGTCTAAAGGTTTTTATTGGTTTCTTTGCTGCAACCTGACAAACTGTAAAAGGTCCAAGTGTCTAAGTTTTAATAAATATTTCAAAGCTCCAGCTGTATTTACATGTTCAGTACACAGAAGGCAGGGGAACACTTGTTATTGCAGTCAGATGCACGGTTCTTCTTTAACAACAAAGATTTTTCTCTCTCAGGTCTAAAAGAAAACCTGTTCTCCAAACAGGAAGAGTCCAGCTTGTTGYGCTCACAGTCACACTTTATTCCTGAACAAACCAAAGAAAACAAAACCAAACTAAAGAAAAGTAAGAAGCACTTCCTGTTTGGTCACCTCTGACCTTTAGGGTTTCCTCCCATCCAAACTGCTAATTACCAAAGCAGAAAAACTGGAAGATTAACTTTTTTTTGATGACTGGAAGTTTATATTTTATATGAATAAATCTATTTCCCTGCTGTCTTCATAAACCAAATGTTTTCACTCCTGATTAAATTTGAAATGGTTTTATAAAAAATATTGTTTCTTTGTTTTGGACTCTTATAAAGAGTCAGATTCCTGAACAAATCTGTTAAAAATGAAGGGATCTGTTCATTTTCTCTGTTCCGTGATCAAATCTGAGACATTTGAACAAAACAAAAAATCTGTGTTGTTTCCAGTTAGCTGGATGTTTGGACTCCTGTCAGGAAAAAGACTGAGAATCAAAGTTATTGATTTTTACACGACTAAAAGACGTGTTTGCTGCTGATTTGGCACTATGTTCTTTAATGGAGAAAAATGACGTGTTAAAAGAAAATCCCTGCTCCAAACTCTTTTCAAGCTTCCTTTGATCAGTTATGAAACAGATGAAATATTATCAACAGCAAAAGTAAAAACTTTGTTTTAGAAAATGACGCTACATCAAGCAAAACAAACTAAAGTTGATCCTTTCTGGTGCAATGTCCCCACAACTGCAGGAAAAACTCAGAGCAGGTTCTGATGGGGTCCAGCTGGATCTTTGGGATCCATTTGGATTCCAAGTTGAATTTAGTAGTTTTATCAAAAACTGCATCTAATTAGTCAAACTTGTAAAAAAATGCTGTAGCGTCAAGTAAAGAGGATTTTTAAAATTTGTTGTAATCTATAATATACAACATCCGTTTTAAACTTTAAAGCACTTTTAACTTTGATCCAGCTTCAAAAGGAGGATTTATTCAAATTAATGTGTTTTATTGAACTCAAATTCTTTCTAGATGCTGATCTGATTGATTCTGCAGCAAACAGGAAGCTAAGAAAACTTCAATATCGCTTTGCTTTTATTACAAGTATTTTTGCAAACAGTCAAAAAGTTTGGGTTTGGAGTGAAAAGAAAAGTTTGTTTGGTTGAAGGATGACGAAGAATTTAATCTCATAAACAGATATGAGCTCCAGCTGGACAGAATTGGTCCATGTGATAATTAAAATCTATAGGATGACAAAAACAGAGCAGGAAATAAAAAAACAACAAAGTGAACCAGCACTTTTGACTTTTCAGGATGTTTTCAGTTTGAGAAGAATCAGGATGAAGCTGGATCATCTGGTGTCCATTAGAAGTCCTTCACTCTCATCTGCCCACTTCAGAATATGATGAAGGCAACCGACTCCCCATCAGGCTGTCTGACCTTTGACCTTCAGGATGTGTGAGTGGAGACAGTGCACGTCTGAGAGGCTTCGTCTCAGTAAGGATCAGCTGTCGGGGAACCCTCCTCGGTGCGGCGGTCATCTTTGATGTAGCTTTCTTCATCGGAGACACAGCTGTGATGGCTTTCCTGCTGTGAGTGCTGTTAAAGGTTTTAAGTGTTTCCATCAGCTGCGATGCTGATCCAAATCGGACGTGTTCTTCTTTCTCAGCTGCTAAAGACACAACAGAAACAGTTCCACTGCTCTTACTGCAGGAGTCACAGCACAATTTGTTGTAGCCWGGAATGGAACAGTAGCGAGCTAAGACCTCCATCTGGCAGAAAATAGATCTGTCTCCACTGCAGGGCTCGTCTGAAAAGTAGGGACAAAAACAAAAACAGCAGGGGTTAGTTAGTCACAACATTCAGCATCTTCATCATACACAGAGTTAGTCACAACATTCAGCAGCTTCTTCATCATACACACAGAGTTAGTCACAACATTCAGCAGCTTCTTCATCATACACACAGAGTTAGTCACAACATTCAACAGCTTCTTCATCATACACACAGAGTTAGTCACAACATTCAGCAGCTTCTTCATCATACACACAGAG